>NC_056742.1:289438889-289448889 GCF_019279795.1 Protopterus annectens
GAAAGGGGCACCCTGATCCAGGAAATCACTAAAAATGTTCAGCCCTCCTTTTCCATATTGTGCAAGGGATATTTTTCTCTTTGTCCAATTTTGGCACAAAAAAAAAAAAGAATAAACTGCCTCAATAGAATTCAGGTAAACAAACATTTAAGCAGAAATGGCAAGGGCATTGCAAAACAAAGTCTCAAACCTCCCAAAACCAAGGACAGTCCAACGAGTCTGAATGACTATTCAAGAGACCTTGTGATGCTCTCCCACCCTGGCCCCTTTCTCTTCTAGAAAGTCTGAATCTCCATTTTTCTCTTTGGCAACATATTGTTTCAGACAAATGGGTTATGAATATCATTCAGCATGATTACAGATGGCAGTGGGAGGAAATTCCTCCTTTCCAGAGTGTTAGTCCTCATTCTGCAGATCAGACTGTTTTGTTTCCGCCTGTTCTTTATAATATGCTGCCCAAGGAGTGATGGAACCAGTTCCTCTTTCACAGGTGGGGAAGGGGTTTTACTCATGGATGTTCCTAGCGCCAAAGAAAGAAAATGATTGGAAACCAGTTCTCGATCTTTCTTTCCTAAACCTGTTTGTAATAGTGCCCAAGTTCAAAATGCTGTCACTTCACAACCTGTTACCACTTCTTCTTTCAAGTTTCCTGGTAATACTGGATTTAAAAGATATTTATCATCACATCCCTATTCATCCACATGTTTCCTAAGGGTTTTTTGTGCCTGGATCACATTATCAGTTCTCTGCCTTACCCTATAGACTATCCACTGCACCAAGCATGTTCACAAAGTGTCTAGCTTTGATAATAGTTCATTGCAGGCTACAGGGTATCCACATGTTTCCATATTTATAAGACTTGCTTATCTTTGCAGAGTCTTTTTCAAGTTGTCATGAGTCTCTCTCTGGTCAGAGATCTGTTGCACAAATTGCGGTTTCAAGAGAATATTTAAAAGTCTTTCTTGACTCCCTCACACAGGAATGTGTTCCTTGGATGTCAACTAGACACCTAGTTCAAAGAGTTTTCCTTACACAGGAAAAAATCTTTATTTAGAGCTATTTCTAAGGTTTTACACTCAGACTTTGGACACTGTGAGTGAATACCTCAGGATTTTGGGTTTCATGGCATGTATGATTCTCATGATACCCTTGGCGAGACTCTGCATGAGAAAGCTATAGTGGTATCTGAAATCTCTTTGTTTCCAACATCAACACCCTTTATCTCTTCAGATTCCAGTGCTGGAATTTGTCACAAAATAATTATTTTTGTGGAGACAACAGATGTCCTTAAATCCAGGTCTCCCCTTCTTCCTCCCAGCTCTAAAGCAGACAATCACCACAAACACTTCAGACTTTGCTTGGGGAGCAGTTTCAGGAGGGATAAAAGTGCAGGGGGTGTGGGACAACAAGGAGAGATGCAAGCACACAAATATCAAGGAAACACTTGCCCTGATCAAAGCACTCAATTCTTTATTTATTTATTTATTTTATTTTATTTATTTTACATTTGTCTTTGGTTCCCATGACTTTTTCAAGTGATTACAGACAATACCACAGTCAAATGGTACATCAACAAGCAAGGGGGAACCAGGTCATACCCCTTTTGCAGACTAGCCATGTTAGCTTGGGATATAGCTTCACAGCACAATCACACTCTGCAGACATCCTGCATTCTGTCAGAACAAAACTGTGTAGCAGACAAGCTAAGCAGGACCAAACAGGGCTGACCCTCACAAATGAAAACTAGATCATGGTGTCTTCAAAGATTTTATCCACCTGTGGGGAATTCCTCAAGTAGACCTCTTTGCCCCCTCTCTTTCCAAGCAATTGGCAAAATTCTGTCTTAGGACTCCATGCAAGAAGGTCAGGGAGACAGATGAGATGCCTTTTCTTTTCTTTAGACAGGAATGTTGTTGTATGCCTTTCCACCCTTGGTACTTCTAAAGATTCAGAAGGAATCCCTCAAGATCATTGCAGACAATCCTTTCTGGCCCAAGCAACAATAGACATGTTCATAGACTAGTACTAGGCCAGCTGCCCCAGTAGGCCATTTTAAGCCTAGCCAATTATCCCATGTGAGAATCAAACCTTGCAGCCTGTGTTTACAAGGCAAATACCTTAACCATTAGGCCAACCTCCCACCTTTCTTCTCTCTTCTTTTGGAAATAGCCAGAGGCAATTACTACAAGCTTCCTCACAGACTAGATCTACTCACACAAAACCAGGGGTGTTTGATACACCCCAACATCAATCACCTTCAGTTGACTGCTTGGGTGATAAGGGCTTTACTCTTTTTAGGCACTTGTTTCTTGAGGATGTGCAGCTGTGCAGCTCTTTGCCCCCTCTCTTTCCAAGCAATTGGCAAAATTCTGTCTTAGGACTCCATGCAAGAAGGTCAGGAAGACAGATGAGATGCCTTTTCTTTTCTTTAGACAGGAATGTTGTTGTATGCCTTTCCACCCTTGGTACTTCTAAAGATTCAGAAGGAATCCCTCAAGATCATTGCAGACAATCCTTTCTGGCCCAAGCAACAATAGACATGTTCATAGACTAGTACTAGGCCAGCTGCCCCAGTAGGCCATTTTAAGCCTAGCCAATTATCCCATGTGAGAATCAAACCTTGCAGCCTGTGTTTACAAGGCAAATACCTTAACCATTAGGCCAACCTCCCACCTTTCTTCTCTCTTCTTTTGGAAATAGCCAGAGGCAATTACTACAAGCTTCCTCACAGACTATATCTACTCACACAAAACCAGGGGTGTTTGATATACCCCAACATCAATCACCTTCAGTTGACTGCTTGGGTGATAAGGGCTTTACTCTTTTTAGGCACTTGTTTCTTGAGGATATGCAGCTGGTACTAATGAAGGCAGGAAGGCCTTCTACTAGAAAATTATATATTAGCAAAGGGAAAAGGTTTTCTAATTGGTGCCAACAACATAACCAGCACCCATTCAAGATTAGTTGTTCTCTGGTTTTACAATATTTGTGTGAGTCGCTATCCTATGGCCTTTTTTATTCCTCTATCAAAGTTCATTTATCACCTATTTCAGCATGTCTGCCCCTGGATCCTCCTCTTTCATTGCAGTCACATGTCAAAATTTTCTTGAAAGGGTTTTTGCATAAGAGGTCTCCTAGAAAACTGATGGCCACTCCATGGGATCTTAATCATAGGATCATAGGATCATAGGAGGTTACTAGGCTATTAGCCCTGAGGCCCTTATAAGCCTAGCCAGGAGTTTAGTCCATGTTTAGACAAATCAGCACCCAATGCCCCTGTCCAGCAGGGACATGGGTGGAATCCCAGGGATATATTTTCTGTTTTCCACCCAGTTATCCAGGTTGTGCTTAAAAAGTGGTAAAGAGGTACTCTGCTTGAAGTGGAGAGCGAGTCTATTCCATAGATGGGGGAGTCTCTGGGATACAAATCTGTCCTGCCAACAAGTCTTGTTGATGTCACAGACGAGGTTGAGGCCACGCATGTGGATTACTCAAGTGATGCTTGACTTGTGGATATGCAGTAGTCCCACCAAAGTGGGGTCCGTGATCACCTTGTATGCCAGACAGAGGTCACCTCTGAGAAGTTTGTATGAAACTGAGTAGAGGGATAGGGCTTTTAGCCTATCTGTGTAGGGTAGATGTTTGAGGCCGTGGATTCTCCTGATGCAGAACCTCTGTGGTCTCTCCAACTGCTGCATGTGCTTTGTGAAGTACATGCATAAAGGGGCATTGCACTCAATAATGGGCCTTATAAGGGAAGAATACAGGGATGTTTTAACCTCCGTGTCCCTGGATGAGATACTCTACTTATGAGGTGGGCCATGTAGAAGGCTTTCCGTACAACAGAAGCAACATGGTGGTCAAAAGTCAAGTTGCTATCAACCTGGATGCACAAATCCCTCACAACTGATAGTGTGCTTAGGACATTGTTATTAATGTGATAATTTGTGGGGACTTCACTCTCCCCAGAGGGGATGATGATGCATTTTTTTTTATTCAGCTTGAGGCCATGTTTCTGGCACCAGTTATTTGTCTGAGTGAGACCGTCTTGAAGGATGTCCACATCACTAGGGGAATTGATGACAGCACCCAGCATGCAGTCTTCTGCAAACCTGGTCAGCCAAAGCCCACTGTTTTTGGCCTGCACCTCAGAAAAGTATATCCCAAATAACAGAAGCCTCAAGACCAAACCCTGGGGTACGCCGCTTGTTACAGGTCTACTGCTTGAGGTGGCTTCCCCTATTTTGACTAGGTGGGTTCTATCAGTGAGCCAGTTTGCTACCCATCTGGTAATATATGGACTGATGCCCTAGTTGAGAGAGTTTATCTATTATGCCTGAGTGAGGAATAGTGTCAAAGGGTTTGACCACGTCAAGGTAGGTGGTGCACACCATCTTCCCCTCGACCATGGCTTTGCAGACTGTCTCAAAGAAGTCGACCAGATTTAGCAGACATGACCTCCCCTTGATGAAGCCAAACTGTGTGGGATCAAGTGTTTGGAGGGTGCCAATGTCCTTGTTAACGAGGTCCAAGATAATCCGTTCCAAAGCCTTGCAGATCAGGCTAGTTAGGCTGATGGGTCTATAATTTCCCAGATCGGTGGACACTCCACCTTTGTGTAAAGGTGGCTGTCCTCCACTCAGCTGGGATGAGGCCAGTATTCAGACTTTGGTTGAATAGGGTGCCTAATGGTGCTGCAAGTTCCTCCCTGAGTTCATGTAGGATGCAGCCTGGGATGTTATCTTGTCCCATAGAGGCTGTATTTTTTGCCTTTGAGAGAGCAGAGATGACATGTTCCCTAGATATAAGGAGAAGGAGGCAGGTACTGGGGATGTCCTGATTTACTAATGAGGGGATAGAGGGGTAAAGTTTTCCCTGAATCTGTCAGCCAGCAAGTTTGCTATATCTATGGCATTTGTATATGTGGTGTCCTTGACCACCAGTTCTGAACAGATTTGGGTGCTATCTTTGAGGTTACGGACATATGTGAAGAAGGCCTTATGATTGTCTCTAATAGATATGGCCAATTTGGACTCGAAGTTTGCTTTGGAGGATTTCACTAGAGCTCTTATTTGCTTGTTCAGGCTAAGGAGACATTGCTTTCAATTAGACACCTGCTCCTTCTTGGTCTTGGACAGCAATTTTTTTTCTTTTGTTATAAAGTTTATTTATTGCAGATGTCCACCAGACTGGTTTACTCTTCCTTGCGGAGGATGATTTAGCCCTGTCTGGTATTCCTGATTCAGTGCATCTATATAAATGCTCATATAGTGCTTTGATGTAGTTTTGGATATTGATGCCAGTTCCTACATTGAGGGAGGGGGCTGTGAAGCTGTTTATACCATCCCTCAGGAGGCTGCAATCACCTTTAGAGAAGTTTTTATGTCTGATTCTAGCTAGAGAGGGATTGTGGGAGATGGTGACTTCGAAAGTGACGGCTTTGTGGTTGGATCTTACCAGGGAGGATGATATTATAGGGATGCTGCAGTGGTTACTCATGTTGATTAATACCAAGTCCAAGATATTCTTACCTCTTGTGGGGGTATCAATTAGTTGTTCCAAGGCATTTGCATTAACAAAATCAAGGAATCTCTGGGCATTTGTGTTCTGGCATGAGTAGTTCTTCCAATCTATGTTTGGAAAGTTAAAGTCATCCAGGATTAGGGTAAAGGGTTGAATTTTGATAGATTCAAACAGGTCCAAATAGGCGGATTGGGCATCTTGAGTCAGATCTGAGGCTGGTAGCTAGCTATGATTTGAATAGGGGTCTTGTCAATTGTTAACTTCACCTGGAGTGTCTCCTGTGTCTCATACTGTTTGACCAGCCTGGAGGTGTGTATGTCTTTAATGTAGATTGAAACCCCACCTCCTTTGGCTTTACTGCCCACAGTTTGAGTTCTGAATGTATGATAGGATGAGTAACCAGGTAAGCGTGGACTGCTCTCCGCAGCTTTGAACCATGTTTCTGTGACTGCACAGATGTCAGCATTTTCCAGGGTTAGGAATACTTGCAATGAGTGCAGTTTCATGTTTAGACTCGTAGTGTTTAGCAGTATGACCTTTAATTTGTGTTTTGTTGAAATTTCTATGTTGAACTTTGTATAATAGAAGCTAACATTTGCTCTAACCAGCTAATCTGGCTGACTTGAAGTATTCAGCATTGAAAACAGTTTTACTGATTGGACTGACCTCTGTAAGAAGAGTATCTGAGTTGCAAGCTCTTATGGTGAGTCAACCCCATCTTGTTTTCGACAGTGGCAGGGCTTTCTTTGAGAACTAATCCTTCTTTTATGCCTGAAGTAGTATCCAAGTTTACTTTAAGCCAAAATCCATCTCCCAGTTTTCTTTTCTGTACCTATAAATGAAGGATAAAGGATACTCCATACCTTGGATGTCCACAGAGAACTCAGGTACTATCTTGACAGGGGCAACTTGTGTCAAAACAGACTAATTCCAAATGGTTGTCTAAGGTTATTACCATTTGTTATACTCACCACAACAAAACTATTCCAGGGAGGGTTAAGACCTACTCTACCAGGGCATTACCCTCTTCTATGGCTCTTTGGAAAGTGTTAGATTCTACCTTGGTCCTTTATACATAAGTTTACAAGACATTACAAGCTTGCTTCCTTCTCTATGTCTGGATCAGGTTTTGCAAGGACCATTCTCCATAGGCTCCTGGACGCTTCTTCTTCCACCTCCCAAATGCAGTAAGCTAAAGTAATCTATTCACATGCCTCTCGACCTCTTAGAGCAAGAAATCTGGACAAAGCCATAAACAAAAGGGAGATAAAGGCCCAAAAATAGGAACAATTTTTAAATGTTGCTCTTACAAACTTAGAAAGTTGATAGAATAACAGATTTTGCATTACCATGAATTTTCTGAAGGGTGTGAAACTTAAATGTCTGTCATTATTTTCTAACTTCATTCTTTAATGATTTGCTATTAGTTTGCCAGAAAACCACAATTTTATGAAAAATGGACAAAAATATGAGGGAAAAATCTGGAGATTCTGTGAAAATCTGTACAGTTGAGAGGTATGTAAACCCATATAGCTAAGGTTACTTGCAGCAGTGGTCAGTATTGTGCACAGTTGTGTGCATAAACATTTTGTACCAGTAGATGTTCAGATGATCACTGCTGCAGTAGCTGCTCCCTCCCTCCATTTGCCTTTATTTGTTTGTGTGTTGTTTATGCCAGATTGTGGCCATTTATTTTTTTGTTGTCCTAGCATTGTCCTTTCAGGCTTCAGTCTCCCTCTCTCTCTGCTGGCAAGAAAGCTCTGAAGGGCTATGCTATGTGCCCAAACCTGTCTTTTAGTCAGCTCAGTTCAAGCTGCTTGACAGTTTGGTTACTTGGACAGTGCCCTGAAGCTTTGGAAGCTAGATAGCTGTTATATTCTTGGCAGAATATAACCCATATAGCTAAGGCTACTGTAGCAGTGATTATTCGAACATTTACTATTATGGTAAGCTCAACTTACACAGCTGTAATTCCTTCACTCTTTTTGAAATTTGCTATAGCATTCCTTCCAAAAGAAAGACATTTTTTTTATTGTGTTTATTGTTGCAAACCCCATCTGCAAAGATCTTTAAGCTCAGAAAAATAAAATCTTTCACTACCTCCACTTCCTCCCTATTTATTTGCAGAACTTAACAGAGTTAGATTGGATGTTTTTAGATTTTTGATGCAGTGTTAATTTCTTTATCCTTTCACCTCTCCAACATATTGCACCAGTCTTTACCAACACTACCTCTCTTTTCTTATCCCTCTTCCCCTTCCACCTCCTTCCACGTTTCTACTTTTATAAACCTCCACAGCAACCTTTCCCCCCCCTTATATACTTTTGCTTACCTGCATACCAGCACTTCTATTACATACGTTCTTAATAGTTCTCTCTACCTACATGCTCAGAAGACTATTGCATCATTATACCTGCTTCTCCTTAACTAATTATCTTAATATTCCACACTTTCCTACGGACTTAAATATTGTGCTAATACCCCGACTATGTATATTCCATTCTGTATCTACCAAAACTGTTTGTCTACTATACTGCTTAAAATGAGTAGAACGTTTGTGTAGCATATGGCTTAAACTACGTAACTGATTGTATTTTCTGGAGCTTTTCTCCCGGGCTTCTATTGAAAAAGGGAATTCCTCTAAATAAATAAAATAATTTCATGCGGCCAAGGTGTGTGGTATCTGTTTCTGTGTGGCAGACTTCTCAGTTGTCCCTATTTTGGAGGAATATTCCTATTTTCAGGCCAGATTTAACCCTGCATATGGCATACTAACGTCTGGAAGTATGTATTTGCCCTTCACACAATTTTCAGAATCTCCCCCTCAAAACACATGACTTTTGCAGCTGTCTAGTACATAGAAAAACACACTAGATGACCAGCATACTAGTGGCACCAATAATTTTAAAAAAGAGGATACACATCTTACATCTCCCTTTTTCATAAGCAAAAATAAATGACCTTTTGTGGTAGAATTCTGCAATACATCAGTAATGTCTACAGATTTGACACTATCTCCTTGATATCTCCTGTTGATCAGTGCTGCAGTAGCCTTACCTATGTGGGTTATATCCTGCCAAGGGTATATCAGCTGGCCAGCTTCCAAAGCTTCAGGGCACCTTCCACATGCCCAAACTGTCAGGCAGCTCAAACTGAGCTGACTAAAAGAAAGTTTGGGTGTAAAAACCTTCAGAGATTTATTTCTGTTGAAAAGTATGCTCGTCTCAGGCTTTCATGGATCGACAATTGGCTTACGCTTTCCTTTGCTGAGCAGATGCTGTGTAGACTTTCTCTCGGCAGTCTGGTTTCTTCACTTCCAAAATATATCCTGCTTGATTCATCTCTTCTTCATATTCAGCCATTAGAGTGATATCATTGGCGATAAAGGAGAAGACTGGAGAAGACTGGACTGAGCTTAACTCATGTCTATGAATACAAATGCGGGATATGTTCAGTCCAGTGTTCTCCATTATCACTGTATCATCTGTATATCTTAAGTCATAACTTGAGCCTATGAAAACAAATGCTAGACATGTTCAGTCAAGTGTTCTCCATTATCACTGTATCATCTGTGTATCCTAAGTCATAACTTGCATCTAATACGAATGTGAGATATGTTCAGTTTAGTGTTCTCCTTTTTCACCATATCATCTGTATTTCTTATTTATTCTAGATTCTCTCAGCAAAGTTGTTTCCAGCATCTGATCCATCCAACCAAGCATTTGTATAAAATATTCAGCATATAAACTGAATAGGTAGAATGACAATATACAGCTTTGTCATCCTCCTTTCCAAACCTTGAATAAGTGAGTTATTCTATATTCATTTGTAATTAATATTTTTGTTTACCTTTCACCAAACCCATTTTTTTTCTGTAAGCTTCCCTTAATACTACCATTCATCGATTCAAACAAAGATCTTGTCTTTGCCATTCTCTTGTCAACTTCCAGTTCTTTGGACTGCTCATTTAAAAGTGATCTTTTATTTCTTCCTTCTATTCTCTGAAACTCTGCATTCAGGTTGACGTATTTTCCTATCGCCATTGCTTTTAGCTCTCTTTCTTTCCTCTCTTGTTATCCCCTCCACAGTTTAACAAACTTCTGTCTATAGTTCTACAGGTGCTCAACACCCACCAGGTGTAATCTCTTAAATGTGTTCTTAACCTCCTGTACATATTCGTTTGAATTATTGCTGAGCTCTTATCTCACTGTCCTAGATGCTTTTCTTGTTTAATTTAATTCGGAACTTTTTGATAGTGAGCTGATGGCCTGAACTACAGTCACGCCAGGTCTTCATAGGTTCATAGGTAAGTACTACGCTAGCTGCCCTTACACGCCATTTTAAGCTTAGATAATTTCTGTTTTTGTGCACAAATTTGGCTATCCCATTTAGCTAGATATTGGATTTATTCATTCCTTGGTCAATAATTATATATTATATTATATTATATTATATTATATTATATTATATTATATTA
>NC_056742.1:289753889-289851389 GCF_019279795.1 Protopterus annectens
TATAGGTTGAATCTATCCATAGAATAATAGAGTTAAAATTTGCTGCAACAGTATATGATACTACATCTGGGAAGCTAATACCACCATACTCCCTTAATCTTATATGAATTCTATAAGCAATTCTGTTATTTATTTATTTATTTATTTATTTATTGCAGTTGGTTTACCAGGATAGTCCATTGGGCCACAAGGAACCCGTTTTCAATGGAGTCCTGGGGAGAAAAGCTCCAAAAATACATTTAACATTCTTAAAAACATTCTTAAAAACATATATTCACTCAAACATTTCAGTTTAACAATAGGTAAAAAAGAAAGAAATCAAAAAATGTAACAGCTAAATACAATGTGCAGAAAGTACATAATAATTATATTTATTAACTCAGAAATATCCATTTAATACAGAGTAGTTAGGAAAAATTAGTTACTGGAAAGGAGGAGGAGGTTCAGTGACATGAAGAAGTGGGGGAGGAAGAGAACCTAGGGCTTATCTAATAACTTCTGTAGAATCTGGGTAGAATAAGATGTGGCAGAGCAATGGCGGATGAGAGAAGGAGAAGAGTAGGTTATGTAGGGTGGGAGCAGGAGCATTCCCACTGAGATGCTAGGTGTGTATAGAGAGATTTTTGAAAGCAGAGTGATTAGAGGTGGTGCGGATGAGTGGAGGAAGGGAGTTCCAGAGGCGAGCTAGGTTGAAGGATAGAAGGTTTTTGCCTGGGAGATGTGTAGGTTTATGGACTTTGAGTAGGTTTTGATTGTTTGATCTCAATACTCTATTGGGAAGATGCATGTCAAATGTGGAAGAAAGGGAAGGACAGAGGGAGGGGTTGAGAATAAGTTTGTGGGCTAGAGTTAACTGAGTGTAAGTGAGTTGATTGGGAAGTTCTAGCCATTTTAGTATCTGGAGGGAGAGACAGTGGTGGGTGGAAGACTTGTGGCTGGTGGCAAATTTTGCAATTTTGTTGTAACAAGAGGAAAGTTGTTTTTTGAGGGAGGATTGCAGATTAGTTAGGAGTGGGGCACCATAGAGAAGGGAGGGGATAAGGAAGGATGAAGCGAGTGTTATTTTAGTAGTAGAGGTAAGGTATGCTTTTTGTCTATAAAGCATACCAAGTTTTTCGTGGGTTTTTTTTATGTTTTTTTTGTAGATGAGAGGTAAATTTAAGTTGGTTGTCTATTTGTACCCCAAGTAGCTTGGTGTCTGTCACCAATTCTAGGGGAGAGTTATTTTGGCTAGTGATAGAAAAAGTGTTCAGATTGAGATGAGTAGCTTTAGAAGGAGTAAAAATCATTAGCTTGGTCTTGGAGGCGTTAAGAGCTAGGTGGTTATGTAACATCCATTGCTCTGTTGTAGAAAAGGCATCTTGAGTTAGTTTTTGAAGTGTAGTGATAGAGGTGGCTGAGCAGATGATAGTTGAATCATCAGCATATTGGATGATGTTAGAGAATGGGATTGATTTATGGAAGTCATTGATAAATATGTTGAAGAGAACAGGACCTAGAATGGAGCCTTGTGGAACACCTGTGGGGGTACTAAGGAATGAGGAGGTAGCTTTTTTCCATCTTTTACTGCTTGCTTCCGGTTGGATAGGTAACTAGAGAACCATTGCAGGGAAGAGGAAGAGAGGTTAAGTTCTGAGAGTTTAGTTATGAGCAGGCTATGTGAGATGGTATCGAAGGCTTTGGAGAGGTCTAGTAATAAGGTAGAGACAATTAGGCCAGAATCACGAGCTCTGTTTACTGTTTCAAGGAAGGAGAGGAGGGCTGTCATTGTGCTGTGGTTAGGTCTAAAGCCGTGCTGTGTAGGAGTTATAAGGTGATTTTCTAGGAGATGAGGGAGGAGCTGAAGATGGACACATTTTTCTAGGATTTTGAAATGGGGACAGGATGGCTATGGGACTAAAGTTGTTGATGCTGTTATTGTTGCCCCCTTTGTGGAGAGGAATAATATATGCTTGTTTCCATATTTGGGGAACTGTGCATTCTTTTAAGGAGCAGTTAATTAGGATGCTGATGGGATATGCAAGTGTTTCAGCAGCTACACTAAGAAAGTAGGAAGGTATATTGTCAGGGGCGTTAGTACATGGTTTCAATTTTAGAAGCAGTTTCTTTATAGAGGATGTAGACATGGGATTGAATGAAAGGAAAGTGGAGTTGGGGGAGGGAGAGTTGGAGGGTAGAGGTGTTTGGAGAACACTTTTGGTAGTGGAAGTGGTAGAGGAGTTAGAAGATGGGGAACAGGAAGTAGAAGTGATGAAGGATAGGGTTTGAGGTGGAAGGGGTAGGGGGGTGTTAGAGGGTATAGTGGGGCTGGAGAATGAAGAGGTGAGTTTTGCAATTGAATCAATAAAAAATGAGTTAAATTGGGTGGCCAGATCTAGTTCAGAGGCATTTGAGAAAGGGGTGGGAGTATCTGGTGTACTGGGATGAAGGAGAGTGGAGATCCCTTTCCAGAATTTCTGAGGGTTATTTTTATTTTGGTTTTGGAGTGAAGAAAAATAGTTTCTTCGATCAGAGGTGGTGAGTTTCTTTGCTTTATTTCGAAGCATTTTATATTCATTAAGGAGCAGACTTGTTTTGAGTTTCTGGTAGCGTGCCCAGACTTTATCCCTATGTCTCATGGTAGCAAGAGTGTTTGTAGAGTGTTTGTTCTTTTTTGGATACCATAAGAATGCAGTTAACATTTTTTTTTCCATTTTCTTTAAAAGTTTATTTTTTGTCAGGTATTAAAGATGTTGAATACACTATACATACTCTTTGGTAATATAGTCATTTTAATATGAACTAACATATCCTCAAAAGTAAAAAATAAACATTAATACCACTTTTTAATAAGAAGTAACACTTCTTCAGTTTTTTTTAATTATTATTAATCTTACTCATAACTTAATAGATTTTTATTTCTAAATATTTTAGTTCTTTTTCTTCTCAATTTTATTTATTTTTATATTTAATCTTATTATCTAGTAATTTATTTAATGCTAAAGTTTCAGTTTTATTATTATTAAATTTCAGCAGCAATACTTCTTAAAACTTTTCAATTTTCTCATCTATTACTTCGATTGAATAATTTAATTTTCCTATAGTTAGTAAAATATCATCTGCAAAAAGCTCAATTTTAGATTGACAATCCTTGTTAATTGAGAATCCATCAATTTTTCCATTACTTCTTAAACTAAAAGCTTAGTATTTAATAACTAATGCAAATAGTAGAGGGGACAAGGGACACCATTGCTTTGTGCCTTTGTTTAAAATGAATCCTTGAGAAATGTAAGATCCAATTTCAACATATGCTTTTGACTGTCTATATAGGTTTTTTTAATATTCCAATAAATTGTTCTGAAAATACAAATGCTTCTAAAGTTTTAAACAAGTACTTCTAATTTACAGAATCAAAATCTCTCTCAACATCTAAGCTAAATAGGGCCAATTTCTTGTTTACTCATTTTGCTAACTCTAATATAATTTTTCAGCTATATCTCATAATCCTGTAGTGAAGATGGAAGTAAATATTTTATAGTCAACATTTAATAATGACATATGTCTATATGAGGGAACCAACTTATTATCCTTTCCTTGTTTAAGTATAGGTGAGACTACAGAAAATTTCCATGAGGAATAAATTATTCTGCCACTTTGAATTATCATAAATCCTCACTCAGTAATTCCAAAATATTTAACAGAAGTAGACTATATAATTTGATATTAAAACCATCTAACCCTGAAGCTTTATCATTTTTATTTTGTAAAGCTTTTTTAACTTCTATTAGGGTAATAGGCTTATTCAGCAGAAATATTTGTTTGTCATTAAGTTTATTTGTAACATTTTTCTTTCAGTACTTGTCAATTGTGTAATCATTAGGCTTATTATTTTTATCTTCATTAAGATCCTCATGGAATTAAAAAAAATATTAAGCATTTCCTTGGTGTTTGAATTAAGCTTATTAGTGTAAGGATTTTGGATATTATTGATTTCTGCCTTTTTTGCTTAACATCTTACTTCTATTAGCTAATCTATGTAGATTTTTTGAAGTCATCGCATAACTGTGCAATTTTATATTTTTCTAAAGCTATCTCCATTTTATGCATTAACACTGTTTGATATGTCATTAATTTTTAATGACTTGGGTATTATTTAATTTGTACAGACCTCACTTTGTGCATTTCGTCTTCTATTTCTAAAAACTTTTTATCCCACTCTTTCATTCTATTATTAGCCCATCATCCCATTCTATTTTTAATATGCATTTTAAAGAGTGCCATAGTGTGACTTTATTTACCTGACCATTATCATTCAAAGATAAAAACTTCTCAATTTGTTCCTTAAGGTGACTCCTAAATACTTTAATTTAATGATATACACTGGGATTTTATAAATAATCTGAAATGTCCTTAAATCCATTAATATATAATAGTTAATACATTATGATGAGGAAAAAGGACAAGGAATAGTTTTAAAATAATTCACTTTATTAAGTAAATCTATAGAGCATAAATCTTATCCATTCTAGTTTGTGTCTCATACATATAAGAATAATGAGTGAAGAACAATGACTTATCATATGCTTTTACTATTAAATCAAATAAATAATTATTATCAATCCATCTGTTTAGTGCTTTACCTGATGCCATTGTTTTAGCTTTTTTTCTATTTACTTGTATATTCTATACTAGATATGCAGTTAAAGTCCCCTGCTAAAATTAAACTACCCTTACAATCACTTTTTAGTAAGTTTAGGTGATTTTTAGCCACCCTTGCATCTATTCCAGGGATCCTGCAAAAATTAGCTAGTGTACAAAGTTTGCCATTATATTTAATTATTACAAATGTATACATTCCTTTGGGATCATAAATGGATTATATGACCATAGGCATTACAGTAGATTTTCTCCAAAGTCTTGAAAAAAGCTGATGATTATATTTAATAACCTAAGTTATTTAAACATTGTATATTTTATCTATCAATTGAGTCTCTTACAAGAATATAATGTCTCCTCTATTTAATTTTAGATATCTCATTAATGATTTTCTTTTGTTGCCATTATTTAATCTATTTATAGTAATAGATAATAGATTAAAACTATCCATGCTGCATATTTAAAAATATTTATTTTAAAAGATAAGATGGCCCATTTATCCACAATATTAATTTAATTATATATATGACTCTAATGCATTCCTCTAACACTATCGTAACATTCCACATTTTGAATTCTTCCTTTCTACAAAGTAAACTACTAAACATAAAAAGAAAGACAAGTCTACAACTATAACTGTATATATTGCTAATAAAACACAACTTACCATGGACACCAAAGTTACTAGTTTGCCTATCAAATAAACAAACTACTATACTATCTTTCTACCTACAACACCTAAAAATTAATCAAAAAACTAGCCAAAAGCTCCTGTGACTCAGAAATAATTAATATAATGTTATATATAACTCAAAAATAATAGGTGACTATTAATATGGTTAAATATTTTGTCATTTACTACATGAAACTTTAATAATCATCTTCTATTAAACACAAATATTAAATAATCCAACAAATATTATACTATGCATCTATTTGCGCTGTAATAGTGTAAATTATCCATGAAATATTCCTAAATTATTCTCTCATTCAACAATACTATAGCTGAAATTCTAAATAAATGAGTAGAAAATAGTAGGACCTGGAGAGATAAAGATATCTGTAAACTTACAGGTGACAGGTCATCTTGCCATACTAAACTACTATACAAAAGGAAAACAAATGCACATATATGTTTATCATGCTAAAGGATATATGCATACTATATTCTATAGATCTAAGAAAGGCTCTAAATTAATTTTTAAAGTACAAGTGTCTATATCTCAAATTGTGTAACACTTTTAACATGACAAACATCAAAATATTTAAAAATTCTTTAACTTATTCAACTACTTCATAAAATATGTACATTACTGAGGTCAAATAAAATGTCTTGCCATTTCTGTGGAGTCAAAAAATGTTGTCAGCTTATATTATATTCAAAAGTTACAATGTGCTTAATTCAAATCCCAATCTCCCTTCCCAGGTTCAAACATATTGAAAAGTCTACTTTACTTTCTATCAAAAGGTACTATGTACTGATTCAGCAATATAACACTCAAATTCAAGCTCTGACATATGAAATTAGTTATTTCAGGTAGTCTTAGTGAATTGAGTAACATACAATATGCAAAAAGCTTCAATGTTCACATGATGAAGCTTTCAATTTTAGCTTTCAGATTATTTTCAAATATTTTATCCAATTTTCTATATAAAGTATATGATATTTTGTACATTCACATCTCTGACATATGCAGGTGTATTTAATACATATCTTTCTTAGAAGCAGTTTGTTATTTAAATATATTTTCTGCATTATTTTCCCACTAATATACTACCTTACTCTATATAACTTGTTTTTCTAAAATCTCCCATCAAAGAGCTATTTAATCATCAGCTGTCTATTAGAGATTATATGATGTTCATATATTTTGTAGCTTACTGATACTGTTCTTTTTTTAATTGTACATATTAGATATTTCATGTCTTCTGCAGTTGCATATTATTCATAAGATATTTACTCTTCTTATGAATTCTAGTATTACAAGCTGTCTTGACTGTATCTAAAATAATTCCTGCTTGTTTTATTTGCAAGTGTGTTTTAGCCATTGTAAACTGCTGTTCTGATCTAACCTAACATTAGACTTTGATTATAGCATGTGAAAAAAGACAACTCATGACACACAACAGCTGCTAATTTTCTCTGTAAGTTTCTCATTCTTCTTAATTTTTTATATTGCTATAATCAGTAAAAGACATCTAATTTAATTTTTCCATTGATATATACAGTGAAAGTTAATAACACTAAAGCATAAACTATTAACAATCAGCAAAATGTAAGGAAAATTAAGCAGCAGCTTAATATAAAATATTATTATAGCTTTTGTTTTACCAATTTTACACTTCTAAGAAAAATGCTGTTTTGAGAAGGTTTTTCACATATATACTTGGAAAAAAGGAAGAAAAACAAAGTTCCTTTCTGTTTTCACAGACATCAGTGATGAACGTTGAATTAGATTTTCTTCAGAAGAGCCCAAGGCAGGAAGCAAGTCAATCAAGAATCTAGCATTCTGACACAACTGGAACATTGTTTTGTTATCAATCTATTTTTTAAGTGTTACTTGCTTCATAAATTACCAGTGAATGTGTTGAACAGGAACAAAGAAAACAAAATCACCAGCACTTTAACACTTCTAATTAGCATATTACTTAGACCTCACATTCAGTTAACCCAGCAAAGCATATACTCAGTAAAGTTAAACACTTTAAGCAAAATTCTTAATTTATATAATCTTAAAGTTACCAATTCTATTGCTTATAGTTTAGTGACATTCTCTTACATGAAGTATGCACTTAACACTTAGAAATACAGTTATATGTTTGGATAAATTAAATATATTAAGTCTTTCCTGCAAATATAGTAAACAGTAAAACTAACCATTTATATTCATCATTATGAAATAATGTTTCAGCTTAAAAATGCATATATACTCACATATGTTTTGAAGCTTAAAGTCCAATACAAGCCTTTTACTTAAAGGACAATTCATTGTTTCAGAAAACAAAAGTCCTGCAATCAAAGAATAAAAGTCACTTGTTTTTAAGCATTTTAATTTTAGAATCAGACTTCCAGGAATTCAGCTCACTCTGCCTCTTGAGGAATATACAGTTACAGTCCATTTCTTCAGTATTATTAAGGATTTTATTAGTATTAACAAAAGTGGATACTTCACCCAGTGTGTCAAATATTTTAGTTCTCCTTCAGAAAGAAATAATTTGATCTTTGCAGCAAACCCCAAAGAGGCTTTAATATTGTTCTTTTTATGTTCTTTGATCAGTGGTAAACATAATTTTCTTTTACTCATTACTTTCTGGAATAATCATTGTCAAATCTGACTACATGTTCACCTATTCTAATATGTGGGCTGGGCCATGCTGTTTTTAATATTTGATCTTTTTCTAAGCTAGACATAAACTTAATTATAATTAAACATAGGTTCATAGGTAGGTACTAGGCTATCGGCCCAAGGGCCTACGTAAGCCTAGCCAACAAGGTTCCCTGGCTTACGCCACTCAAAAAAGTTATTTTCCTGTGCTACTGTTGAGCAGAGACACAGAAGTGATCCCTGGGGTGTATTTCTTATTTCCCATCCACTCAAGTTTTTCTTGAAGAACTTTGCTTGACATAGATGGGTATCCTGTTCCAGAGAATGGGAAGTCTCTGGGACAGGAATTTATCCCTCCAGCATGTCCTGTTTGTTGTGGTGACAAGGTTTAGGTCCCTAGAGTGTGTAGCTCAGAGGGATTGGGATTTCTTTAGGTGTAGCATGTCCAACAGCTCTGGGTTTGACATAGCTTTATATGTTAGGCAGAGATCACCTCGGAGTAGGTGATATACTACGTAGTAAAGCTGGAGTTTCTTGAGATGGTCAGTGTAGGGCATTTGTTTGAGGCCAGTAATCCTCTTTGTGAGGTACTTCTGTGGCCTTTCTAGCTGCTGCAGATGTCTTGTGAGGTACATTCCAAAATGGGCGTTGCACTCTATAATGGGTCTAGTGAGTTTCGAGTAGAGGGGAACAATGACCTCTTTTTTCCTGGATGAGAACACTTTTATGATGAGGTGTGCCATATAGAAGGACTTCCTGACTACTGTGGTGATGTGACTATCAAAGAAGAGACTACTGTCCACCTGGGTCCCAAGGTCTCTTATCACACATTAGGTTTTAAGTAGATTGCTGCCTATGTGGTAGTTCATGGGTACAGAGTTTTTACCAAAGGGGTGACACTGCACTTTTTGGCATTGAGCTTGAGGCCATGGCTGTGACATAAGGCACCTGTCTCAGCAAGGTCCTCCTGTAGGATGTCCTCATCATTTGGGGACTTAACTATAGCTCCTAGTTTGCAGTCACCTGCGAACTTCATTAGCCAGAGGCCTTCTGTGTTAGCCTGTACTTCAGAGAAGTAGATACCAAACAGGAGAGGTCCCAGGACTGAACCCTGTGGTACTCCACTTGTTACTGTTTTGAGGTCAGATTTGGAGTCTGCAACTTTTACAGTTTGGTTCATAGGTTCATAGGTTCATACTAGGCTATCTGCCCTAGGGCATTTATAAGCCTAGCCAGAATGTGTTTGGCTTTTGCCACCCATTTTAAATTTATTTTGCTATGCCCTTTTTCGAGGTTAGTATACTGTGCCTCTGTCTAACAGTGACACAGAAGTGATACCTGGGGTAAACCTACGATCTCCCATCCACTCATCAAGATTCCTCTTGAAGAGAGTCAATGAGGGACTCTGCCTAACCTGGACTGGGATTTTATTCCAGAGTGAAAGGAGCCTCTGGGTTATGAATCTGTCCCTCCAGCATGTCCTATTTATTTCAGTGCTGAGGTTCAAGTCTCTCGAGCACGTAGTTCGATGGGATTTGGATTTTCTGAGGTGCAGCATGTCCATTAATTCCGGGTTGGACATGGATTTATACGTCAGGCACAGATTGCCTCTGAACAGGCGGTATGCCACTGAGTAGAGCTGGAGTTTCTTTAACTGGGCAGCATATGGCATCTGTTTGAGCCCGTTGATCCTCTTGGTGAGGTACTTTTGGGGTCTTTCCAGTTGCTGCAGGTGTCTGGTAAGGTACATCCCGAAAGAGGCATTGTACTCAATTATGGGCCTGATAAGGGATGAGTAAAGAGGCACGATGACCTCCCCTGATCTAGATGTGAATCCCTTCATGATTAGGTGGGCTATATAAAATGTTTTTCTAACCACTTTGGCCACGTGGTTGTCAAATGAGAAATTGCTATCAACTTGGGTCCCCAGGTCCCTAATTACTTCTTCTGTACTTAATGGATTACCACCTATGTGGTAATTTTTGGGCACTTTGTTTTTGCCAAAGGGGATGACTATACACTTTTTGGCATTTAGCTTGAGGCCATGGCTCTGGCACCAGTTGTCTGTTTCTATGAGGCCCTTTTGGAGGATGCTTGTGTCAGCTGGAGAGTCGATTATGGCGCCCAGTTTGCAGTCATCTGCAAACTTGGTCAGCCACAGTCCTTCCGTGTTGGCCTGTACCTCTGAGAAATATATACCGAACAAGAGAGGTCCCAGGACTGAGCCTTGTGGGACACCACTTGTAACTGGTTTGGAGTCTGACATGGCTCCAGCAATTCTAACCATGTGGGTTCTGTCCTTGAGCCAGTTTGCAATCCATCTAGTGACATAGGGGTTTATATTTAAGCTGGTGAGCTTATCTATAATGCCCGAGTGGGGTATTGTATCGAAGGCTTTTGCGAGGTCCAGGTAGGCTGTGTGGACCACCTTCCCCTCATTAATGGCCTTGGTGACTGTTTCAAAGAAATCAACCAGGTTTAAGAGGCAGGATCTGCCCTTAACAAAGCCGAACTGGGTAGGATCCAGTGTCTGTAGGTCCCCAATATCTTTATTTATGAGGTCCATGATGATCCTTTCCATAGCTTTGCAGACCAAGCTAGTCAGGCTTATGGGGCGATAGTTTCCAGGATCCATTGAGGCAACACCTTTATGGAGAGGGACCACTGTTGCTGTACGCCATTCTTTGGGCACATATCCTGTAGTAAGGCTGAACCTGTCAGCTAGGATGTTGGCAATGTCTGTGGGTTCGGTGTATTTTTTGTCATTTTGGACTAATTCTGAGCATATCTGGGAATTACCACCCAGGTTCCTAACATAACTAAAGAAAGCCTTGTGATTACCCTTAGTGTCCTGTGCAATTTTTCTTGTTTGGGTTCTGTCAGTGAGCCAGTTGGCAGCCCATCTTGTGATGTAGGGATTTATACCTAGTTTAGTGAGTTTTGCTATAATTCCAGAATGGTGGATGGTGTCAAAAGCCTTGGCGAGGTCAAGATAGGCTGTGTGAACCACCTTACCCTCATCTACGGCTTTGGTGACTGCCTCAATGAAGTTGATCAGGTTCAGGAGGCATGATCTGCTTTTCATAAACCCGAACTGGGTGGGATCCAGAGTTTGGAGGTTACCAATGTCTTTGTTTATGAGTTCTATGATGATACGTTCCATGGCCTTATAGACCAGGCTTGTCAGGCTAATAGGGTGATAGTTCCTGGAATCAGTGGTGGCTCCCCCTTTGTGGAGTGGGATAACTGTTGCTGTGCGCAATTCAGTGGGCACAACGCCTGATGTGAGGCTATTATTGAACATGATGCTTAGGTGGAGAGCCAGTTCATTCTGAAGTTCATGTAAAACGCAGCCTGGGATGTTGTCCAGTATCATGGATGTTGTGTTTTTGTCTTTAGAGAGTGCAGCTTTTACCTGCATAGTTATTATTACAGGGACTCTGCATTCTTCCTGTATAGATATGTGCCCTTTAGGGGGTGAGGGGTGGGTAAAGTTAGCACTGAACCTATCTGCCAGGATGTTGGAAATATCAGTTGGTTCTGTAATTTTCATGCCATTGTGCTGTAACTCAGAGCAGATCTGGGTGTCGCCATCCAGATTCTTGACATAGCTAGCAAATGCTTTGTGGTTGTCCTTAAAATTAGTGGCGATTTTGTTTTCATAGCTAGCTTTGGAGGATCTTATAAGGGATCTCAGCTTCTTACTCAGGCTGACCAGGGAGCTCCTCCACTCATGGGAATTTACTCTCTTTTGCAACAGTTTCTTTCTTATGTTGTACAGTTGGTTTATGGCAGGGGACCACCAGATTGGCTTCCTTTTTTTGGAGGATAGCATCTTGGTTTTGTTTGAGATAGCACGATCCATGCACTCGTATAAGTGCGTATAGAGTGCATTGGTGTAGGATTCAGTAGTTGTAACTGTATTGTCCATCTGCATGGGTGTCATGAAGTTCACCACTTCTGTCGTAAGAAGCATGAATTTGGCTTTGCAGAAATCTTTTACCATGGTTTCCTTAATAAGGGGTAGGGGTGGGATGTGAATATCAAGGGTGATTAGCTTATGGTCAGATCAGACCAACGAGGAGTTGACCTCAGGTGTGGAACACCAGTCACTCATGTTGGTAATGACTAGGTCTAGGATATTGTTGCCCCTGGTAGGGGTGTGGATTAGTTGATCCAGGGCATTGGAGTTTATAAATTCCAGTAAGGAGTTGGTACACGAGTAGTTTTCCGAGTCAATAGTGGAGTAGTTGAAGTTGCCCATTATTAGGGTGTTTGGTTGAACCCTAATGTTTTCCAGTACATCAAGAAAAGAGGAGTGGGAATCCTGGGGCATGGTGGGGGATCTGTAGCAAGCTACAATTTGGATTGCAGTTTTTCACAGAGTTAGTTGCACTTGGATAACCCCGGATGCATTATGCTGAGCAACTAGCCTGGAGGTGTGGATATCCTTAATTAATATGGACACATGGTGAGTTTTCCTTCTTTGACGGTGCTCTCAGGGATCTATGTGCCATTTCAATTCCAAAAGATAAAGTTTAAGGTTGTTTTAATGTTTTACATAGCCATGTTGTTCAGAAGTTTATTATATTGTCTCCCTCATACCTTTTAGGTATAGCATAAATTCTAATGTAATTAAAGCTAATCACTACCAGAACTTTATTCCTCTAACCTGTACTGGGGTGCTGAGCACCGGAACAACTGTGGTTCTAAAGGATGAGAGTGCTTCCCTCCATGTTAATACTCGGCTCACTTATTCTCTATAAGCCCCATTGAGTCCTACTTCTGTGCTTGGGTGTATTGTATTTCATGTACCTTGGTTTTGTAGCAGCAGGTCCCTTACCCTGTAATTGCTGAATAGTGCAGACTCTGGAGGCACACTAGATCCCAGGACTATCTACAAACTATCAGTCCCTTGATCAAGCCCTTGCCTACACGTAAATTGTTTTTGTAAGAGCCCTTGGCTGAAGGGGAGCTAACCCCACTCCATTTGCCCTCACTATGCTCAAGTTCACTCCTCTCCCCTACCCTACCCCCATTCCCACCCACCCTGACCTCATTTCCTTTATTCTCAACCTTCTCTCACCACAACCTCTCAAAAGCCCCACCCAACTCAGTCCCTCCTATCCTTCTCCTTTCTGTCCTTCTCCAAATCCACCCTCTTTTCCACTTTACTCTCTACTCAGTAAACCTCATCCCCACCCCCACACTCCCTTACACCTCTCTATCTCTACCTTCAACCTTAAACTATTTACTCTTACTTGTACCTCCCTCTTCTCACACTTGCACTTCTCATATATCTACAACTCACCATGTTATACCACTCCCTTCTTCTAGCACTACAAACTCCACTCTTACAATACTATATAACCTCTCCTCTTATACCTTTCCCCTTCAACCCAACTTTCACTCACCTACCTTTACCTATCCACTAGTCTTCACTCAACTACTTCACTTATTCCTAATCCCATCACTCTGCACTGGTTACAAAACATTACCTCCACACATAAAACATGGTACAGGCAAAACAACACACAGTAAAGGGAAACCTAAGTGCCACCTACTCCTTGTCCCCAAACCTCAGCCAATCCCTTCTCTCCTCTCCCTTTTACTGGCAGGTGACATACATCCCAACCCTGGCCCAGTTATACCTTCATCCTCAGATGGTGCCCTCAAACATACCACCACCCACAACTATCATATCCCACCAAAGCACATGTCCTTTTACTCCATCAATCTGAGAAGCATAGTAAATAAAATTACTGAATTCCATTCTTGGATCTCACAACACACTCCTGATATAATAAACCTTAGTGAGACTTGGTTAAAACCCTACATCCCTGACAGGGACATCCTTCCTCCTGGCTATAACATCTTAAGGCTAGGTAGAACAAAAAGAAAAGGAGGTGGTGCTGCTATCATGTACACTGATAATCTCACACTAACTCCCCTACCAGCCCCCTATTTCCCCTGCAAAACTCCTTCTGGCCCACTGAAGAATTAACCCTCACTACTCTGTTAACATTGCTGCTATCTACATCCCACCCGGCGACAACATCACTGTACTGTAAAGTTTGCTTTTCACTCTCTCCTCATACCTCCACAATGAAACTATAATCATAGGCGATGTCAACCTCAACTGATCCACACTCACAACCATATCCCCCTCTACCTCCATTAACCTACATGGTTACTCCCAACTAGTAACAACTTCTACCTATTCCACCAAATCCACGACTCACTCTGCCATACTTGCCTGGATCCTTGTATCTCATCCCCACAAATATCACTTCCCTGAAACCTTTCCTGACACCCTTAGTGACCACTCTCCTACCAAAGTCCTCCGCTTTACTCCACACACACTCAAACCCCATTTAACTAAAACTTGCCGGAAGGTAAAAAACTTTGACCCAAATGAACTCAATAGTCAACTCTCTCTTACTGACTGGACCTTTCTCAAACAATTACCTCTTGATGAAGCAGTCATGGAATTTAACAACACATTCCTCAACATTCTAAACTCCCTGTACCCCTTACGTAAGATCAGAATAAAGTCCACTGTGTCACCCCAGCTTACTCCCTCCACTCTTTCACTAATGGCACAGATAGACAGATACTGGAAACTCTGGATCAAAACCAAATTGCCCATGCACCTATAACAATATAGACAACTTCGTAACCTCGCTAAGCTAGCAAATAAAGATGACAAAAAAAAACTACTATACAACCCCCCCAAAAACATACCTATAAAACCCTAAAAAATTCTGGCATACAATTAATCATATCCTACATCCAGGAAACCCATCTACCCCCACCCAAGCCCCACACAAACTCCTATCCAAACTGCTACTAACTTTAACTTGTACTTCGAGTCCATTAGAAAACTTATTAATCACTCCAACTCCAGCAGTACCCCACTCGCCTCCCCTCCAAATCACCTTAACCCCTCTCCTACATTCAGCCTACAAACAGTATCCACCTCATACATAAAATCACTGCTCAAACTTTGCTCTCCCACCATAGATGGTCTCCCTCCACTCTTTCTCCAACTAGCTGCTAACTCCTTAGCCTTAACCATCTCTATTCTCATCAACAGATCCATCAATGAAGCTACAGATCTAATCATCTGGAAGAAGTTCTACACTATTCCTATCCACAAGGGAGGTAACTCCACCGAACTAACTAACTATAGGCCCATCACAATTCTATCTCCCCTCTCTAAGATCTTGGAAAAATGTGTACACAAACAAATTCTCCAGCACCTCACTCAAGAGAACTTTATTACTCCCACCCAACACAGCTTTCTCCCTGGCCATAGAACCTCTACAGCTCTCATCTCCTTCATAAATATTATTTCCCAAGCTAGAGACCAGAATAAACTTGCCTCTTGCCTCTTTTTTGACCTATCAAAAGCATTTGACACTGTCCACCATCCATTGCTCTTAGAGAAACTCTCCCAATTAAACCTATCCCCTGCCACTATCTCCTGGTTCTCTAGTTATTTTAGCAACTGTTCCCATTCCATCAAATGGGACTCAGCCATCTCCCCAGAACTCCCAGTACTGATGGGAATACCCCAAGGATCAATTCTAAGACCACTGCTTTTCAATATTTTTACTAATCAGTTATCAATCTCCACCCCACACTCATCTCTAATGCAATATGCTGATGACTCTACAGTCATCACCATTACTGACACACTTCCCAAACTCCATACTAAAACACAGGAATCCTTCTTGTCTATCAAGAACTGGCTCAACCATAACCATCTAATCTTATATCCAAAAAAGACCAAATTCCTACTCTTTCTACCTAAAACAATGACCCACCTGAAACCAAACTTCTCCATCACCTCCAATAACAACACACCTGTCATAGTGGATGACCACACTAGACTACTCGGGGTCATCATTGATGACCAGCTGAAATTTGACAAGCATGTACTAAGTAACATAAAAAAAAACACTAAAAACTTGATCTTCTTTATAGAAACAATAACTTTCTCTCTACTCAAGCTAAAATTGCTCTGTCAAATTCCTACCTTCTACCAACCTTTCTCTATGGCTCTTAGATTCTCATCAACATGCAGACCTCTCTTATATCCAAACTTGAATCCACCTATAACAAAGTAGCAAAATTTGCTGCTGAACTACCATCCTCCTCTCATCACTGTCTAGCACTACAAAAACTGAAATGGTAAGAATTCCCCCACAGCCTTAATCTCTCCCAGCTCCAAATAATCCATTCCATCCTATACCAGCCCAACTTTTGCCCCACCATATTACCCATCATCTCATCCTACACCCCAGCTAGAACACTCCGGACCTCTGACCAACAGCTTCTGTCCATAACTAAACCCAAGCTCAACATAGGAGAAAACCTGTATAGCTATTACCCTGCCAAAATCTGGAATAAACTCCCAAGTGACATCCGAAACACTAGATCCAAACTACTATTCAAAAAGGATGTGAAAAATCACTTTAGCAAAAATAAACTATGCCTCTGTTATCAGCCCCCTGACTAACCCATCTCTCCAGACCAACCATTCACTCCTTTTTCTCCTACAAGTACCCAACCCAACCTCCATCCTAAGTCTCACCCTTCATCATTGCTAAATCTTCCCCAACTTTCTACCCCAACACTTTCTTTGTACTGGTACCAATCTCCTCAGCAGTAGAATGTCAAAACCTACTTCTACACTTTAATCTCTACTCACTGCTACTATTTAATTTCTGTATTATTTTGTTTTCTTTATACTGTAATTTTTTTTCCTTATTAACTACTACAATATATGTAGTTAGCTAACATTATACATAACCTCTAAGCAGTTTTATGTATTGTGGACTCTCTTATACATAGTTATATATCATACTTTTGTACTTGCATATGTTTGAACTATGGAGCTTTTCTCCCCGGGTCTCCACTGAAAAAGGGCTTGATCCCAGATGGACCAACCTGGTCAACAAATGTCAAATAAATAAATAAATAAATCTCAGTCTATTTTGTAAATTATCAACTTTATCTTAGAGCCAGTTATTTTGGTTTAAAAGAAATGCAGTCTGAGAGACATCTTCAGTTATTCTCCCTTCATGATCATTTAAAGCTTCTACCATACTGCTGATTTGTGCACGTTGTTGTTTTGTAAGAATTTTTAATGTTCCATCTTCTTTCTAGTCTCTTCTTTGAAACTTTCTAGTTTGTTATCCAGTTTGTTTATTTTAAGTAATATATCCTGTATACTAGATATTATTGACTGGATTTTTTTTTTAACACAAGAATCCTGAGTACCACTCCTTGAGTGGCTCATGTTCAGTTCTCTTCTCTCTTAACCAAGCAGTTGAAATTGTGACAGAAAAATTACAGCTTTTGAAGAACTTGAAGCTATAAATCTTTTCCATGACTATTAATGAATAAAATTAGCTAATAAGTATCTCCAAATTTTAATTTTTTATCATATTTTCTGTCAGAGAAAAGTTATCAGTCATAGACTTTCACCAGTTGCTGCTCTTGGTTAGCCATCCTGGTCATGTCCCACCACCTGACATTCTGATGTGTAGTAAATCCATCAGTAATGGGTCAGAGGATGTGTTGTATGCCAGACACAAGCCACCTCTTAGCAGTTGGCAAGATACCGTGTTTAGTGACAGGGAATTGAGCTGGTCCAGTTAGAATGTGTTGTTTGGGCCTTGTATCCTTTTAGTACGTATCTCTTTGGGTGTTCCAGTTGTTGCATATGGACAGATACATGACAAAGGAGACATTATATTCAATGATTGGCCTAATGACAGCTGAATAAAGGGAGACAATGACATCCCTGGATCTTGATACAATCCTTTGTTTGTGCAATATAGAAGAACTTTCTTACAGTAACAGGGGTTCACTACATAAGACCAAAAACTCATAATACTGACACCCATAATCCTGAGACCAGATACCCAAAAGACGAGAAGACTGGAAGACCAGAAGCACGTAATTTTAAATCCCAAACACTACACTAAATAGACACCACACACATACACAAACCGTCACCCAAAACACAAACACACAAACTTACACTACATACAGCCCCCCTGCATCCCCCATGTGGGGGGCAGAACCCCCCACTCCCCCTACTTAAATATTCTAACTCCAAGGACACACTACACAGACAAACACACAAAAACACCACCACACACCTATATTCCCCTCACACACATACACATCACAGTCACAACACACACTTACACACACACTAAAGCCCCTAACCAACACACTCAAACATAGATACTTACCTGACCTTCCATTCACAAACTGCAACACCAGAAGCACTACTTCAACATCTCCGAACTTCTGGATTTTGAAATTCGCGCTTCTGGTATTTTGGTATTTAGTGGTTTCAGCTATATGTTCTCGAGATTTTGAAATTTGATATTTCAAAATTTTGAGATTAAGTAGTAAACCCATTAATAGACATATGTTGATCAAAAGTTAGGTCACTGTCCACATAAATTCCCAAATCCCAAACAACTAGGTCATCTCTTTGGGGAAGTACTGTCAATGTGGTAGTTCCCTGGGGTAGACAACTTCTCAAAGGATAAAATAATGCATTTTTTGGCATTTGGTTTTAGACCATGATTTTGACATCAAATCATGGTCTGAAACCAAATGCCAATGTTTATTCATTTAAGATAAACCTTCCTGCAGGGTGGCTAAGTCATTTGAGGATTCAATGGCTGCTGCTAGCTTACAGTCATCTGTAAACTTAGTCAGCCAGAGCCCTTTGGTACTGGCTTTTACTTCAGAAAAGTAGATGCCAAACAGGAGAGGTCCCAGCACAGAACCCTGGGGGACTCCGGTGGTGACTGATCTCTTTGTGGAGGTACCGCCACCTATTTTGATTATCTGTATCCTGTATGTGAGCTAGTTGTCAATCCAGTGGGTGACTTAGAGATTTATTTCCAGTTTATTTAGGTTTTCTACTTTGCACGAGTGGGGAATTGTGTCAAAAGCCTTCTGCAGGACGAAGTATGTGGCTAGTACAGTTTTGCCTTCATCCATTGCTTTGTGGTAATTTTAAAAAAAAATCCACCAAGTTGAGTAAGCATGACCTATCCTTGATGAATCCAAACTGAGACAGGTTCAGAGTTTGGAGGTTCCCTATGCCCTGCTGGATTAATTAATTACACTATGTAAGGATGCCAATCTCATCCTGAAACTAGAATAGCTTTTTATCTATGTTCACATTGCAAAAACCAGTATAAACTGCATAACAGTCTCAACTTATAGGGTTTCACTCCCCCAGCCTGACATATTGACTTATTTATATAACCCATAAACTGTGACTTCTTAAGTTTTAAACTATTCCATCAAACCAAACGTAATCATTATTTGAACACATTTATCAGCACTGCAGTCATAGATTAGAGGTATATGATAATACATGGCATGATGAAGATGTAAAAAAAACCCTTCCCTATATTTCACTTCAGATAATACAGGCTTAAACCTTGGTTGCATCACATTAATCACCATTCAACATGCAAAATGAAAGAACTGCATGCCCCTTTACCTTTTCTGTTTGCTGCATGGTATCAGTGAAGGCAGGTATCAACACCAATAACAATAATAGCAATACAAGACCAATGGCAAGCAACCTGTGGAAACAGGCTTTGATGGCTCATTGTTAGGGCTACCATTTTCCCCTACTTTTTCAGGACAGATTTGATTTGGTCAACTGTGTCATGCAAACAACATGAAAAATGACTAATATTCTAATGTTTTAGAAGAAAACATATTTTCTAACTTTTCTCAATAGCTGGAGGTTATGATAGTGTATATGAAATATCTTGATAGGAAATAAGGCTATAGAAACAAATAGGGGACTTTTGATTATGGCAACTACAATGATATATTTGGCTAAGTAAGCTCAGCACCCACAAAGTTCAAAAGTAAGCTAACATTGGGTAAGACAGTGATTCAGGTCGTAGCCTGCTACAGGTCCCCAACCATGTCCCAAGACTTGCACTCCACATTCCTAAGCACCTTGGAGAATATTAGGGTCCAACCTAATACTCTGTTACTAGGTGATTTCAACTACCGCTCCAGTAACTGGGTAAACTGCTCATGTGCCAATACACTTGCCCAACGTTTCCTGAAGTTCATTAATTCCAATGCCCTGGACCAGCTCATTCTTACCTCCACTAGAGGTAGCAACATTCTTGACCTGGTCATTACTAACATGGGTGACCATTGCTCTACACCAATAATCACAGTTCCTTTCTGGTTAGATCCGACCACAAACTAATCACCTTGGAAATCCACATCCCTCCCACCCCCCCACCCCCGCAAAGTTAACCACCATGAAAAACTTCTCCAAAGCTTTGGGCTCCTAGAAACAGAGGTGGCTAACTTCACGACACCCATGCAAATGGAGAATAGTTGCATGACTGCAGAATCATACACCAATGCACTGTATGAACACGTACACAAATGCATGGATCTCGCCATACCCAATAGAACCAATACATTCTCCTCCAAAAAAAGGAAGCCAATCTGGTGGCCCCCTGTCATAAACAAACTCTACAACAGAAGGAGGAAACTGATGTGGAATAAAGTGAAGTCCCAAGACTGGAAAAACTTCCTTAGCCTCAACAAAAATTTGAGATACCTCATCAAATCCTCTAAAGCTAGCTATGAAAACAGAATTGCAGCAGATAGTAAAGACAACCACAAGACCTTCTATAGTTATGTAAAGAATCTCCACATCAATACCCAGATTTGCTCTGAGCTACTGCACAATAGTACCTCCTATACCGAGCCAACAGATATTGCCAGTATACTGGCCAACAGATTCAGTGCCAACTTTAACCCTCCCCCCCCCAAAGAATAATCACAATACCAGTAGATTGCCTGGCACCCAGTATTACTGCTGCACAGGTTAAAACAGCACTGTCCAAGGCCAAGAATACAGCTTCTATGGGACCTGACAATATCCCTGATTGTGTTCTACATGAACTACAGAGTGAACTGGCACCTCACCTGTGTGCCCTGTTCATTCACAGCCTCACCTCTGGCTTTGTCCATACCAAATGGCGCACTGCTACAGTCATCCCTCTCCACAAAGGAGAAGTGACTACAGACCATGGAAACTTTTGCCCCATTAGCCTGACGAGTCTGATATGCAAAGCTATGGAACGCATCATCATGGACCTAATAAATAAAGATATAGGAAATCTCCAAACTCTGGATCCCACACAGTTTGGTTTTGTGAAGGGTAGATCATGCCTGCTCAACTTGGTCGACTTCTTTGAGTCAGTCACCAGAGCTGTGGAAGAAGGTAAGGTGGTTCATACAGCCTACCTTGATCTGGCCAAAGCTTTTGGTACCATTCCCCACTCAGGAATCATATAAAAACTCACTAAGCTTGGCATCAATCCCTATATCACTAGGGGGTTGCAAACTGGCTCACAGATAGAACCCACTGTGTGAAAGTAGCTGACTCCGAGTCAGACTGCTGAATAGTCATGAGTGGAGTCCCACAGGGTTCGGTCCTGGGTCCTCTCCTGTTTGGTATCTACTTTTCTGAAGTCCAGGCTAACATGAAGGTACTCTGGCTGACAAAGTTTGCAGATGTTTACAAGCTGGGAGCTATTATTAACTCCCCATGTGATGCTGACATCCTACAGAATGGCTTCACTGAGACTAACGACTGGTGTCAGAACCATGGCCTTAAGCTCAATGCCAAAATATGTGTCGTCATCCCCTTTGGGAAAACCCAGTTCCCATGAATTACCACATTGATGGTAGTCCACTGAACACAGAAGGTGTTATAAGAGATCTGGGAACACAGGTTGACAGCAACCTCTCTTTTGATCACCACAGTGTCACTGTGGCCAGAAATCCTTCTATGTGGCACATCTCATTACTAAGGGTTTTGCATCCAGGAAGAAAGAAGTTATTGTCTCCCTCTATTCTTCCCTCATTAGGCCAATCATCAAGTACTATGCCCCATTTGGCATGTACCTCACTAGACACCTGCAGCAACTGGAGGGGCCGCAAAAGTACCTCACAAAGAGGATCCTAGGCTTTAAACACTTGTCCTATATGGGCAGACTCAAAAAAACTCCAACTATTCTGTTTCATATTGCCTACTTAGAGGCGATCTCTGCTTGACTTACAAAGCCATGTCTGACCCAGCTCTGTTAGAAATGCTACATCTAAAGAAATCCCTCCGCACCACATGCTCCAGAGACCTCAGCATCATTACCACAATTAACAGAACATGCTGGAGGGACAGGTTCATAACCCAGAGACTGCCCATGCTATGGAACAGACTTCCCATACATGTCAAGCAGAGCACCTCACTGACCCTCTTCAAGAGAAATTTTGATGAGTGGATGGGAAACTGGGAACTAAGGTCGGGTGGCACTATGCCAGGATAATCCTATGGCTAGGCTTGTAAAGGCCCCAGGGCCATTAGCTATGAACCTATGAACCTATAATGAAGGCTCCAAAAATAGTCTGAGTTCTGTTGAACTTGCAAAACTCTAGCAATATAAGAAATATTGCCACCTTTCTTTCTCTGGGAAATGTTAGAAGCAAGCTGCCACTAAGCTGATACCACATTCTGTTGCCATTGGAACTATGACCAGGCAACTATAATCCAGCAACCCAACAATGCTGAACTTCTTGAAAGTTGTTTTTGACTTTAAGGAGATATATATCTTGTTAAATTTAGCGAGGTAACCACATTTCAGGCCATTCAAGAGACAGAATTTATAAACTTGCCAACACAGCTGGCACATCATGAAGACAGCATCAGAGAACTGAAATTTCAGCATGAAGCTTTAAAGTTCCATCAATTTCATTAAAGCTACACAATACTGGAAAGGAAGTGTGGGTATCCAAATTAAGTATCTGACTGAAAAGCTTGAGTGTGAAGTGTTTGTTGTCATTTTATATGCCGTCCTAATTTTCTACAAAAGAAATAGAGTCCAAAGGATAAGTCTAAATAAAATCACTTTAGCAAGAAGATCAAGGAGACTTTCTCTCAATCTCTCTCTCCCTGATGCCCTCCATGTGGGTGGAACAAAGACACCTTGCTTAAATTTCAAGTAGTTTATTCAGTTAAGGCAATTTAACTGTGAAAACAGGGTCTGGGATTTATGTTCTGTGGTGTTCCTGTAGTTTATATTACATAGCGTTTCTCCCCGGGCCTCCGCTAAAAATTGGCTTCGTTCCAACTCCCCGGGCCTCCGCTAAAAATTGGCTTCGTTCCAAGTCTGACTTTCCTGGTTAACAAATGTTAAATAAATAAATAAATAAGTAAAATAAAATAACATTATGAATATACATAATGGGATGGAAGACAATCCTATTGCACTACATTTTTAAGAGCTCATGAAATGATACAAGCATCTTAAGGGGAAGCATCTTAGAAAGTGTAATAATGGAAACATTTTAGAACTTAACAGTTAAGCTTCTCCAATGGAGTAGAGGAATAAAGATCTGACTATGGTCCAGTCGACCCAGGTTTGATTAGTGGCTTGGGCAAAACATCACGCAACTCCATTGTGTGCCCTCCCCCAGGCTTCATCATGGACATGAAGAAGGGGAGGGGGATTGAAAATGTGTAGGTGTAAAGTAAAAAACCCATCCCCTGGACAGAAGCGTAGACAACTGGATGCTTCATTCCTCGAGCAGCCCCAGTAACACTGGATTAAGTCTGGGGGTGGGAGTTAGCAGCTGGGAGATCCAGTGTGGACAAGTTCCAGGGAGCCATGTTGGTAAAATGATAGAAGATGGAGGAGGGAGAAAAAAGATGAGCAAAAAAATATAAATTTAAGAGACAGCTACAATATAAAGAATCAGTATATATTTTAAAGTATACACTGAAAACTAAAGGGTTAAATCAGAAAGTTAGCTAGGTAAGACTGAATTGTTACTTGTATGCTGATGTCATAACCCTGTAACTTTTTAAATGGTAGTTTTACACTGATGCTCTGATTCCTTGAAGGCTTTATCCAGGTTGCTAGAGTGTTTTTATGATGTTTTCCTGCTAGATGTTACTCAGTGGTGAATCATTATTATTTCCCAGTATACCCGTCTTTTTCATACCTCTGCTGTCAGGTGCATAACCTTTTTGGACTAATATTTTACTGAGGAGTTTATAATAGCAATGTTTTGCCAATGCTCTTAGATGTTTCCTGGAGTGTTTCCTTTTACATAAAACCATGGTGAAGCTCCTGAAAAAGCACACTGAACCCAGGGTACAGGCCATTAAAATAGCTGGTACAACTGAAATAACAGCTAGCCCCAGAATGTCCCTGCCACAAAAACTTTAACAAAGAAGATCCTATTTGATGTTTTTAAATAACATACCATTCGAGAAAACTACTGCAAAGCAGAATGGCAAAAATGCTGTCATCCCAGCTGATGTATGACGCAGAAGACATATTATGAATATGAAGGGGACTTCCAGCACCGATAAACCAATAAGATATTAGAAGCATCACTTGAAAGATACTTTAAAACTGTGGTTAAACTGGAAAGGGATAGTGAAGTGAAAATGTTATAAATTCTAGCAGTAGAGAGCATCACCTAGTACTCTGAGAAAGTGGGCTTAACAAAAGTAATTCCAAGAACACTGGGACGCTAGTAACATTGTTCATTCATTTAGTAGTCCATTCATAATTTGATAACCAGGTAACTGAAGTGGCCCAAGGCTGTTTTCTGCCATGATCCAGGTATCTGAGCACAAATTTGTATGTGTTACAATATGGTGCATTACAACATGAGAATTACAGTAACATCAGGCAGTTTTTGTTGCAGAGTTATATAGATAAAACCAAGCCCATATTTTCTCAATATGATATATTCCTGGATGAGGATTACATCAATATGGAGTAGTTTTGTTTCAGAGTTTTCACAGAATTATACAGGTATAACTGAAATGGTGCAAAGAAATATAAAGAGTAACTCTGAATTAATAATATTTCATAATTTTTCATAGAAAGATCATTTCCAGTGACAGGCAAGTAATAACGTTTGCTGTAGTGCATACATGTGGCAACCAGTGTGAGAGTCCAGTGTGTGTCTCTGTCATAATCCTGCTGTTTAATTTTTAGAACAGTGTGTCTTTATTGATCAGTTACGGGGTTTTATTTAAGACTTTTCACGGCAGAGATTATCTTTATAATCCAGTTATAAGGGAGTTAAGATTAATTACATATTTACAATGGCGATGTTTTTTTCTTGTGAGTTTGCAAATCCAATTGCATAATTAGGGCACTGGAGAAGAGCAGTCATAAGGGAAGAGGACTGCTTCATATTGTAAACCTTTGTCCTGGAAGGAGGGAAATATATGTCTCTTAAATATGTTGTACAAGTTTTTGTTTGTTTGTTTGTTTGTTTGTTTTCCTTCCTAAAAAGTAAGTATTCTGTAATTTGCTTAAGTTCTGTAGTGAGGCAGCATCAAATAGAAGGTACACTTTTACTATAGTTTTTTTTGTGCAGCAGTGAGTCCAAAGGCTGTCTTTTTGGATGCACAGCATTATTCTCATGACCCCTAAAAGAAAAAAAAAGGGGACTTTATTTGTAATCTGTTTTCAAGAGAGAGGTAGGTTCTGCTATTCAGTATTTTGAAGGAAAGAGTGGATAAGAGAAAAATGGACAGAGTTTTTACTATACCCCTTAACCTCTTACTGGGAGACAAAGGTCCAAAAATAAGGACAGATTTTAAATACTATTATAAACTTAGAATGTTGCTATAATAACATGATTTGTGTTAGCATGCATTTTCTAAAGGATATGAAGTCTGAAACTCAAATGTATGTCATTATTCAGTGATTTCAACCCTTGGTAATTTTCCAGAAAACCACAAATTTTATGAGGAACATACCAAAAACATGAGGCAAACATATGGATATTCTGCAAATATCTGGGCAGTTGAGAGGTATGGTTGCTACTGGTAGTCATTTGGCTTTTTGTAGGATGATGCAACAGTACCACAACTGGGGCGACGGACTGATGTATCCACATACAGCATAAATAATGGATAATGGGAGGGCTGTTTTTTTTTTTTTTTTTTTTTTTTTTTGTGTACTACAGATATGTCTTCTGTCTTGGTCATGTTTAGAAAAAGCAGATTTGTAATTAATTTGCAGAGAAATGAGAACTCCCTTTCCAAATCTGTTTTTTCAGCTGCAGAAGTGAAACCACTTCTCTGTATGGAGTTTGTCATCTGCATAAAGTGTGATGCTAGTTGATAATATGCAGGTAGCACAGTATTGTCATTAATAAATAGGGCAAATAATATGAGGCCTAAAATAGAGCCCAGAGGGACTCCAGGACAGAAGTATCCTGTGCTAATGTGTGTGGATGTTTCGTCTGTAATATGAATGTTCAACACTATGTGGTTTTCAAACAAATGAAACATGTTGCACCCACATTCAGTGGAATTAAACTTATGTATTAGTGTTAGATGGCCAGCACGTTTGAAGGCCCAACAAAATTCTACAGATATAATGCTGGTCAGGCAAGCTTTAAGCCATTTTGAGCATAGATTAGTAGTCTATATTTATTAAGATGTTCATACAGTTGATCATAAATGTGTCTTTCAAAAGTCCTGGTAATAGGGTAAATAATGGATGCAGGGAAAAATTCCAAGGAGAGGAGGCTGTTAGAATTTTTTGAATTGGAATTATAAGTGTTTGAACTCATAGGGAATTATTTTCTGTCTGTGGTAAAAGGATAAAGATGCATGCTGATGTTTGACAGCTATTTGGCACGCATCCACAAGAAAGCAGTGTATAAGCTATTTGGGCTGTGATTATATTCTGTGTCTAATGTTTGTAGTAGTCCTCCTGACTGATTTAGCTGAAATATCTCAGAAGTTAACAGATTGGAGTCCATTTAGAGTTACCTGATGGGGTCTGAGGCAGGTGAAGATTGCATGATGGACTGTGTATTGTTGGTATAAGTTGTTGACCGGGTGAAATGCAAGTCTCAGCAGAACTGCAAGGTCTCATTAGTAGAGGTTTGATTGGAGTGCTTATTAGAGATTTGAACTCTTCCAGAGAGTTTATGTTTATTATACTGAGCATGTTTTTAGAAGTGTTATTGTTGAAAAAGGCTATGTTCCAAATTATCTTCCAGAACTGTTTAGGCTGGACTCTGCAGTTTTGTACCTTTGTAGAGACATAGGACAATTTGTCTTTCTCCGTTTAGTTAGCAGCTGTGCTGCATGATATGGAAGAAGTGGTAGCTGTACACTTGTTGCATTGTTTTCCATTTAGCACAGGCCTTATCCCTGTCCCTCATGAGTTTCTTGATAGTGAAATTTTGGAAAGTGTTAATCATTGTGTTTGCAAAAGAGTTAAATATATAGGGCAGTTACTGGGTCATCTGCTTGTAACAGTGGACACCAGTTTGATCTCTGTCTCAGCAATTATATCATCTACCCACAGAAACTTTAACAGAGCACATATTAGTTAATGACACTCTTTAAAAAAGTGCCTGCGTCTAACTCTAAAGGTGTAATAAGAAATGTGTAACTTCTGTGAAGCAAAAAGCAATGAACTATACCTTATCTTATTTCAAATCAGGACAGAGGAGTCACATAACCAGATTATGTTCCACTGATATTGAAAAGAATGCTAATAACAGAAATGTGAAAAGTGATATACATGATAACATGCATGCTATAAATGAAGCTTTTCCTTTGGAATGCAATTATGACTGCACCTATAGTAAATGAATCAACATTATGTCATTGTATTGCAGCAAGCTGGTGAAATGCCACTATATTTTTGGAAGGGAGAGAAATTCAACCAATGCTAAACTACAGAAGCATAATCACCCTTGTCAAAGCATCCCCTTGTATGTAAGCATGTGATATGCAGCAGAGACTGTCTGTAACATGCATTCTTTGTGATAGAAAGACTATTTTGTCACACATGCAGAAATTCACAGTTCTAAGAAAACTTTTGCATCTTTCAGTTGTGCCCCTGGCTTGACTCTTGATAGATGACATCATATTCTGGAAAAAATGTTACCCATTTTAAGACATGGTGAAAAACAAAAGAAAAGAGAGAATCCATAGACAAAGTGGGACAGGCCAACACACTTGTTCTTAATAAGAAAATGGTAAAGCAACATCTTGATATATCCAGTCAATATATGAATGGGGTAAAGCAAGACTCATATGAAAGTCTATAATCAAATCCAAAAGAAAGGAATTGCCATAGAGGGTACAGAAGGGGCCTGAATCTGGTTGGGTTGCAATTAGACAAATAAAAATGATCCTGTGTGTTATCAGAAACATATCCCAAAGAGAGAGCATCAGAAACCTGATAAGATAAGAGATATCAGTATAGAAACTGAAGTTGATCTCGTAAATTCTGAAGTGAAAATGAGTACAATTTCAAAAGTCTGCACAGCGATGTACAAGAAGTGCTATCACAGAAACAAAGAGGACAAAAATAAAAAAGTATGGCTGTTATGTGAGCAAAGATGTAATAGTGAGTATCAAAAGTGAGACAGGTAAGAGACAGTCTTAAATCCATGTATATCCAATATGAACAAAAAGCTAACAAAATGGGAACTCTCAAGAGCATTTTTTAAAATGAAGGGAAACTTAAATCACAGAGAATTTTTTGTCTACAGCTACCCTTTGTAAAGGAAAATATAGAAGAAGTTACAGTGCTAGTATTCTTGAGACAGGAAGCTATACCTTCCACTTCAAGACAAGCTAGTAAATAAAGTAGCCCTGAGCTAGTGGACTTGTAGATACTACACATAAACTGTAAAAAAGAAAAATGGATGATATTTTAATAGGAAGTAGATATTATTACAAGGGTTGTAGGATATGATGCTCCCATTGCTTCTTAACTCTATTTTGAGTTTAAAAATGACCTCTTATATAGCGTAAGTTAAGATAACTAGGTCATTCTACATCAATCACTAGTGCAAAATTCTTATAGGACAATAGTAGAGAAGCTTGTTCATAGTCATATGTTAGGATGTTGTCTTGTGATGGACAAAATTAAAGCCAGAATAACATTCAGATGTTATTGGCCAGACATTAATTAAAGAGAAAAAAAAATGTTTATGCTTCTTGTCCATAATGTCCGAAAATTTGCAGCTCATCCTGGATTTAGGAGTCTACTAATTCCATTACCTATTACAGTGATGTCATTTGAACTTACTACTTGTTAGGTTACACAATGACTATTAGTATATACTAGCAATAATACATTATTCTACACAATTTCCTTAAGCAGTCCCATTATACAGAACAAATGTAGAGGTTATTACTAATAATGTTATTCTCCAGAGTGGGCATCCTTAAAGAAATACTTACTGACCGAGGCACTTCTTTTATGACAAGGGTATTATATCAGTTATGCCAGAGTTTTAAAGTCAAAGGCAGCAGTCTACATTCACAGACTAATAAAGGAAATGTCCTGATGCACATGGTAAAATCTAGGACCAGTCGTTACCCTTCTTACTGTTTGTAACAAGCTTCAGATGGGTTTACCCCGTCTGAACTTTTATATAACAAGCAGAAGACTCTACTCAACATTACTAAGGAAGCTTGGGAAGAAGGGAAGACACCACATAAAAAGCAAATGCAGGAAACCCAAAAATGCAAAAGCAGCTTTGTAATAAGAATGACCAACTTCTGGAATTTAACCCAGCGGATTTGATGACAGCATTAGTACCCTCCATAGAGAATACATTTCTAGCTATGTGGCAAAGGCCATTTGAGATAATTGAAGGAATATATACAGCGAACTATAAGATTAAGACAACCAGGATAGAGACAGACAGAGCATATCTATCACATTAATGTGCTGAAGCCATGGAAAGAATTTGAATGATATGTGGTTAGCTTGCAGGAGAGGCTCAATAATATCTACTTGAAGTACAGACAGATGAATTCCTATCAAAGTTACAAAAACAGGAAATAATACATTTTATTAAAAAATAAAGATATGTTCTCAGACATGCCTGAAGGAACTTACTGATAGAACATACTACAGAAACAACACCTGAGTAAAGATTAGATTGAAACCTTATAGAGTAGGACAGGCACAGAAATAGGAAAGATTCTCAAACTAGGAGTGAGAGAAGAGTCACCGAGTGAATGGAGCAGCCTAACAGTGTTAGCTCTCAAACTTGATGGAGGTATCAGATTCTGTAACAACTTTAGGAAATTAAAGTACATTTCACTGTTTGATAGCTATTCAACATCTAAACTAATGAGCTTGTAGAGTACGTAGGAAAGGACCAAAACTTGGCAGTATTAGATATGTCAAAGGAGTATTGAGAGATACCATTTACTCTCTCTCTTACACTAAAGAAAAATACCATTTGTAACTTGTGAAAGTATATTTCAGTACATACTACTACCATTTGGCCTAAATGTAACTTTGGCAACCTTTCACAAATTAATGTATAAAATACCAAAGCCCTCTTACGATATGCTGCTCCATACTTGGATGATGTGGGCAGCTATTCAGAAGCTGGGGAGTTCTATTTAATAAAAGTGTAGGCTGCCTTAGAATCTATAAGACAGAAAGGTTTGACTGTAAATGTTAATAAGAAAAAACTGGGCATGATGGAAGCCAAATAACTTGTATACGTGCTACGAACAGGACTTGTAAAACTACAACTAGAAAAAATGCAGGCCATAAAAAAATGGACTGTACCATCTGTTAAAAGAAAAGGGATGGTTTCAGAAATGGATATAGAGTCCCATTTATTGATTATAGACTCCAGTTTATTGACTTAGCACTTTCATCCTTGAAATACTTAAAGATTTCTTCGGAATAAAAATTTCAAAAACTTCCAACAGATTAATAAATGCTAAAGACAACATGTGACCAATCAAATGATGAACTGGTATTTTTCAGTTTTTGCTTTAATTTACATCAGTGCTGGAATACGTTGTTGCTGTTTTCATCTTTAGCTGAAGGTTTTCCTTGGACTACCTGGGTACTGCAGAAAGTTTGTACCTAATTTTGTAAGTATCGCCTGCCTGTTTACAGATGTCACAAATAAAATGCTCAACCAAGATACAGAGATCTCTCTCTCTTCAGGCAGAAACAGGATTTAAGGAGTCAAAACAATACATCTTCTGAACCAGCGATTCATAGCTTCATAGGTAATTACTAGGCAGAGGTCCAAGAGATTATTGAAGAGCCTAACCCATTTCCCCAATTGCCCCCAAAGCACTGTCTGGCTGAGTAGCATGCTCAGGATCCCACAATAGTCAAAACAAGGCTAAGGCCTCAAATCCTGCACCACAGGAAGCAGTTGATTAACAGCTCATAGCCTTAGTCCTCTGCACTAACTGCTAGATATATTTATGGCAGTAGCTTCTGATTTTTACAAAGTTACTTATCGTATATATATATATATATATATATATATATATATATATATATATTTATAGATGTCTTAGCACTGTAGAAGCAGACTTGTCCCAAGATATTCAAAGGTACGAGAGTCCTATGGGTGCTACATATCTTGAATGATGAGTAATGTTGGGAAGAAATACTCAGCCACTGAAAGAGAGTGCTGGGATGTGAAGTGGGTCTTTTACTCTTACAGAATCACCACTAGAAAATGGGAATCCACTTTTTAGGCATGTACAGTTATACAGACCTCAAAATTGTGCAATAAAAAAAAGGTACTTAACAGCATGACAAACAAAATGCTGCTTGGTCTGCACCATTTTATATCTATATCTATAACTATTATTATTATGTATATATATATATATATATATATATATATATATATATATATACACATACACACACACACACATACACACACACACACACACATATACACGCACGCACACACACACACACACACACACACACACACACACACACACACACACACATATATATATATATATTGTTTTCAGAAAAGAAGGCAGAGAAGAGATATGATAGAAAATTCATAAATGCTGTATAGGTCCAAATGGGTTGTTGTTGTATCTTTCGGCTTTTCCCGGTTAGGGGTTGCCACAGCGGAACTCCGGTCCGCTAATGATTGGTAGTTGATTCTTACGTGCCGAGTTACCAGCCCTGAAGCACAACCTTCAACAAAGGTACGCCCATTCACGCATGTCTCCATACAGAACACGCTCTAGCTGAGAATCGAATCAGACAGCGTCTTACTGTGAGGCAACAACGCTACCGCAGCACCACATATTTAAAAATTAAAGCTGTCTGAGAACAAAACAACAGTCTGAATCTACAAGGTGTCTGTTAAGGCAGAACTGAGTAAGAATCTGAGGAAGTATTGTGTCACAGAAAGGGTTGTGAAAGAATTGAACAGTCTTACTGAAAATGTAGTCAAGCAAAATAGTGAAGGAGTCCAAACTGCATGGGGTAGATATGATGTTATCCTTACAACAACTGACCACAGGATAATATTTCAGCAAAGAATGATGTATAGCATAGTCAGTTAAAAAAATACTTTGTTGGCCACATAACTTGTGACTGTCCCTGATTTCACTGAGTGTTCCTAATTTGTTTCATATATTTGAACTATTTCTCATAAACTTTGTGTTTTTCTGGCAAATCATTAAGGACTGCAATCACTAAATAATAACAGAATTTGACTTTTATACTCCATATGCCTCAGAAAATGTATGCAAATGCAAAATTTGTTACTCTTAACAACTTTCTAAACATGTAAGAGCAATATTAAAAATCTGTCCCTGATGCTGGGCCTTTGGGCCCCACCTCCCCCTTAATCTTTGGCTTTGTTCCTGATTATTGTACTAACAAGATAAGAGCTATAGTTGCCCATTTGTAGACCTTACCTTTCATCAGAATTAGCTGTATTGTTCAAATAATGCTACAGAAGATTGTATTTTCAGTAGAACTTGCACTGTATAACGTCATCTCATCTAATCCTGACAGGCGTTAAGGTGACAAGCTTATTTAAAATTCACTTAATTTATGTAATTATATTATTAGGTCTAACAGATGTAGTCCATAACAAGAAGAAACTGTGACCTACACATAATATCCACCAATACTGATATTAATTTGCAATAGCACAAGAATGGGGTACTTAATAATAACCATAACATAATTTAATATAGCCGTCTCTACCTTGTCAAACACTAAGTGGTTAATAACAGTAATGAGGAGCTTCAGCAGTGGCAATTATTAAAGCGCAAATGCTCATTTAAATACGTGCAAGTGAGAAGAAGAGCTATGTAGCTTCTATACTAATGAGATTCTGGAAGTGATAACATGTTCTTTACTTATTAAGGAATGCATTGTATTCAGAGTTAGTTACGACTATAGTATGAAACATTGCATTTTAAAATGCTTTTGCACTCTAGTGCACAGTAAAAGTCTTTAAACTCCACTGTGACTTCAGTGAATGTAATACATAGTATAATACATTCATTTCAGATTTATTTATGGCTAAAATTTCTGGGGGGTTGGGGGTTTTCTATATCATACTCCCTTAAAATGACATGGCTATCTATAGTAACGCATGACACCTTCACAGTAACTAATGAGGAATTTGTACATGCCATTAGAAATATTAACATTGCAGTTTTTTCTTGTACCTCAGAGACTTTATGTTTTATTTATGAGAACAAAGAATAACTAAAGGAACCACCTGAAAGTGTTTGAAGACTTAGAGTTCAGTAACATTATCCTATAAATTAATCTGGGCTTAAAAGCATGGTGTCTGTCTATAGATTTGTGCTCTGTGTGTGAATGGAAGAAAAGTATTGTTTAAAAAATGAACACCCTATAGCTACATAGATATATTGTAGCATGGTTTTCCAAAAAAGATAGTGTCTCATTAATTTGTTACTTTTCTTGAACTTACTAGAGATCCTACAGGTATTGCAGCTGTGTACAATGCATTCATTAATAAAAGTTGTCTCTTGAACCAGCTTTCCAGTTTTTAAAATAAAGGTTTGTTTACACGGACAACACAACATGAGGAGCACTGCAAAAAACACACACACACACACACACACACACACACACACACACACACACACACACACACACACACAGTGATTCATGCACTTTTAGGTTCTTTTCCAAAATTCAATTCAATGAAGCATAGCCATTTGTGGACCATTAGGTTCTTTTCCACATTTCAACCATTTCAGTATTTCTAGAACACACAGTGTTTTTCTTCATAGCTATAAAATGAATATACACTAGTTACAAATATCAGTCTTTTTCAACACTATTTTGCCCTACAGGCAAGGGTAATTTCAGCAGATTCTCTACACATAATAACAGTTCCTATAATAACAGTTCTAAACCTTGTCATCACAATGAACAAAACATGCTGGAGGGATAGGTTCCTGACCCAGAGACTCCTCATACTCTGGAATAGACTGCCCATACATATCAAGCAGAGCGCCTCATTGGCCCTCTTCAAAAGGAACCTGATGATTGGATGGGAGATAGGAAATTCACCCCGGGGATCATGTCAGTCGCCCTGCTAGACAGGGGCCTGGAGAAGTAAATATTGTGGGAAGAAATATCCAGGGAATTCTTATGGCTAGGCTTGCATAGGCCCTAGGGCCGATAGCATAGTACCAACCTATGAACCTATGAACCTTTTCCAGTTTTCAGAGAGGGCTTTGAAACTGCTTTCATCCTTCTCATGTACCTCCTTAAAAATTCCTCTTCAGACCCCTCAACAGAGCTAGAGGTCAGGAAATTTTATCTCCTCTAAAGGTAGAGGGGCACAATGTATATCTTATGAGGAATTTGGTACCTATTAGTTGTCAGGTTTGCTTGTCTGCTCTGTATCTGTCTCTGGTGACAATCCCTCTGATAAAGTTAACCCTAGCAGACACAATCTCCTTACAAGTAGTGCATTTTGTTGACTCAGCAGTCATTATGCCACACTATATTGCCAAGAGAACATGATATCTTCTAGATTTGTGACATGATTCTAATAAACATTGTATGAGTAGAACACTTACTTTAATACAACAGACATTTTATATTTGCCAAATGTTCTAATAGCATTGATCAAGAATGTGAAATGGACTTTTGCCCATATTTTGTTTCTGTGAGTTATTGCAGGCAGATCCATATGGACAATATGGACAATACTGGACAATGGACAGTACAAGCAAACACAGGAGGGTTATGGCTGACAAAGTTTGCAGATGACTGCAAACTGGGCGCCATAGTCGAAAACATATCTGACACAGATATCCTTCAGAAGGGCCTCACAGAAACGGATAACTGGTGCCAGAGCCATGGCCTAAAGTTAAATGCCAAGAAATGCATAGTCATACCCTTCGGGAAAAACAAGGTTACCCCTAGCTACCATATAGGTGGCAATCCACTGAGCACAGAAGAAGTCATCAGGGATCTGGGGACCCAGGTTGACAGTAGCCTTTCGTTTGACACTCATGTTGCTAAAGTAGTTAGGAAAACCTTCTACATTGCCCACCTGATCATGAAGGGATTCACATCTAGATCAAGGGAGGTCATCGTCCCCCTGTACTCATCACTCATTAGACCTATGATTGAGTACAATGCCCCATTCGGAATGTATCTGACCCAACACCTGCAGCAGCTGGAAAGGCCCCAAAAGTTCCTCACCAAAAGGATAAAGGGTCTCAAAAATAAGTCTTATGCTGCCCGACTGAAAGAACTCCAGCTCTATTCAGTCTCATACCGCTTGCTCAGAGGAGACCTGTGCCTGACATATAAGGCCATGTCAAACCCTGATTTGATGAATATGCTTCACCTCAAAAAATCTAGATCCCTCAGAACCACAAGGGCGGGAGACTTAAACCTTGACACAGTTATTAATAGAACATGCTGGAGGGACAGATTCATCACCCAGAGACTCCCTATGCTGTGGAACAAAATCCCGGTACATGTGAGGCAGAGCACCTCGCTGGCCTTGTTCAAGAGGAATCTTGACCAATGGATGGGGGATCGCAGATATACCCCAGGGATTACTTCAGTGTCACTGCTTGACAGAGGCACAGCAAAATAATAGGCATAGTTTTATTCAAACTAAAGGGGTGGCGAAAGCCAAATAACTATGGGCTAGGCTTATAAATGCCCTTGGGCAGATAGCCTAGTACGAACCTATGAACCTATGAATAAAAGTGGGAATTATAGAATCCGATGTTATCAAGTAGAGGGTATACACCACTGTCACATACAGTTGAAAGATAATGGGCAGAGTATTATGAAGTGAGGAGGATATGTGTGCTATATACAGTAGGTTGGCTGAATATGCAGACAGACATTTCATTGAAGTTGCATTAGTGAAATATCCCTTTATCATCCAATGCAGTGGTCTCAATGCTGATTATATTTGTGAGGTGGCAGGAGGTCTCCCCTGGGTGGAAGATGTAGGGTTTTTGGTTATCACAGAAACACGTGTAACATTTTCTATATTTTCAAGTAGTATGTTTCCTTTCAAAGTGTTTTGTGCCTGATATGATCAGATTGGTGAATTAAATTCACATTTACCATTTTGGGATTTACAAGACTGGTGTAGCAGTTCCATCTGGAGCTGGCTATCTAACAGCAATCAGAAGCTGTTAACCATGTTGCGCTGTGTCTTTCAGCTTTTCCTGGTTAGGGGTCACCACAGCGGAACTCCGGTCTGCTAATGATTGGCAGTAGACTTTTACGTGCCGAGTTGCCAGCCCTGACGCACAACCTTCAACAAAGGTACGCCCATTCACGCATGTCTCCCCACAGAAGACGCTTTAGCTGAGAATCGAACAGGACAACATCTTACTGTGAGGCGACAATGCTACCACAGCACCACCACCGCAGTTCCAGAAGCTGTTTACCATATGTCATAAATTAGGAATCACCAATAAGAGCTCAGTTTTCTCAGTTTTTATCCATAGATTATTTAAAATTCTGCCATGCATATTACCTATAACATTTTAAACTTTACTCATTCTATATATAAATGGATGGATGCAATATTGCCTCTCTTATTAATAACCATAGACCTTAGAAAAATTTTGAAACAGAACTTATTAACTACATTCATCTACAAAGTATAATGTTTTTTACATTTACTCTAATTAATTGAAATATGTAATAATTGTCCTAAACATACATGTACAATTTATTTTATAAATTATACTGGCATTCTATCTGTAATCAAAAATGTATCTATTTGCTTTCGATAATAACCTTTTAATGGACAAAGAAATGCGCTAAGATAAAATCAACATTACACACTCAAAGACATGAACAATTGCAATTTAAATCTAAATCACTAAACATTACCCAATAATAATAATAATAATAATAATCAAAAGATGATTGGCCTTCAGAGCACATTGCAAATGAATAGTACTACCATGGACTATGAAAAACAGCAGCTATACCCAAACAGCTTTCATGTTATGTTATACAGTTTACAGCAAAGTTATCACCATTTACTTCTCAAGGATTCACCCACTTAACCTGTATCTCATCACAGTGCATTGCAGTGGTGTCTTAACAATGGTAACCGTATCTTGCATAAACCTATTGCATTCCCACATAATGATTTTCAGAAGGGTTAATAATACATTTTCAGTGCCAGTAATACTTTCTGCTGTTACAGTAACACTCTGTCTCCAGCCAGATCAGTCTGGAACACCAAGGTCACAGTCAGTTTACACTCTTAAATGAGCCAGTCATATTTTTAGCTTATGGTGTCTATGGCTTAGTAGGCACTCTCTTCTAAAGGTAGATGCCAGCAGTTATAATTCCCTAGTTTTGTGCAATCACCCTTATACACAGTAATAAGCAACCAGCCACAAGTTTTTGAAATGTAACAAATAAATTCTTTATTAAAAAAAAAAAGATGATATAGTTTTAAAAGTAATCATAAACTTGTAGAAATTGGTATGAAATAAAAATATATAGGAACAAACAGATTGAAGTATAAAGACAGCATTATCTATTTAGTTCAAACATGATATTAACTAATAATAACTGCAGTGTATCTAACCTTACATCTCAAACATCTCACAGGAAAAAATCTATAAACTTAACAGAAACAGTTAGGGCAGGGCTTAGCCCCCCTCCCTCCAAGTGCAAAGTGAGGGAGTTTGACAGATGGCAATAGATCTTAAGCAGATATTGGTATTGACTTTATCATAAGAACTGAAGCTCTTTAACACTCTGCGTGTGGCATAAACTGTAGCAGATACCTGTTACTGATGTAAACATAATTTTTTTTTCTTTTTTACTCTTCAACACTCAGTTGAGGAGCATATCATGGGAAAGAACAGACTTGGCTTGCTCCTTGGATAAGGAGTGCCACATCAGGAGCAAACTTTTTTTCTTAACTTAAAGTTAATGATGTTGCCAGATTGACAGACAGCTCCAGGTGCCAAAAGAACTTGCTACACCTCTACTTAAGATCACTGTTCTTGAAGCAGAGAGCATCCCTTCTTAACTGTACTCCATGGCAAAAAAAAAAAAATCACAAAATCCTCATAACACTTCCATAAGAAAGCACAAATGTCAACAGATTTACTGAACTGAACTACACCCAAAGCTTAGGAGGAACCCATTTAACTGAAGAAGCTCAAGTAGGGTAATGTGGATTGAGATAACACTGAGAAATATTCAGTTTGTACTGACTTTTCAGACAAAGACCCACTTTGTGCATTAGTTAAAGAAGGATTGATACTAATTTGTGTTCTGGGTCAGACTTTGTAATCCAAATTTATTCCTCAAAGCAAACCAGACATTGTTAATCACACATAAATATATTTTAGCAGGAAGTAGATTCTATACATCTATGTGTACAGAAAGTAATTTTACTTTCCAATGCTCAGCTGCATTTCTACAGAGGAAATCAGTTACTTGTTCTGTACATCTTGATACAAGTGTTTTACACTAATATTGCTACTTAATGCTGATACTGTAGGCATACATTAGACAAACTGCAAAACCCATAAAATATTGAGAAATTCAACAATTCAGCATAAATTAAAACAGTAAAGACACTTTTCATTATGCATTTCCTAGTTTGAAAACTTTCACCATAGGCCTTCCTGTAGAGCATACAACCATTTTGCACCAGATATCTTGTTCACAGCTATCTTTTAATCCAGAAATACAATTCATTATTTATGTCTTTTGATTTTTATAAACTGAAAAAATACAACTTAATGAAACATATATTAGTCAGTCTGTAATCCTGTAGCATATGGCAGAGAGAAGATCGGTGTTATATCTGACTAATTAATGGGAACTGAGATAGACATTCTCAATATAATTTCCAGGAACTGAACATATTTTAGTCAATTGTATCATCTTAAAATGAGTCTCCAAAATTTATTAGCCAAAAGTCCAGATAGAACTGATGATGCATTGTCCAGCTGATGATAGATTATCCTGGCTTATTTCAAAATATTAAAGAACTAATAATCATTGTTGACTTAAAGACTGACTGAAAGCATTAGATAATTATACCCACTCAAGTCTCCAGCACTAAAGCTGGGTCCATTTAATAAAGTCCAGCACCAGAACTGATAATGACCCCCAAAAAGAGAGCACTCTAGACAAGATTGCAACATTTTAATGTCCATGATTAAAATAAGCATAGAGCCGGTGTGAGGTACATCACTTACTGGGCAACAACTGTCTTTAAGTTTGTTCTACTTTCTTCTCCAGAGCTTTTTTTTTTAAATGAAAAATAACTTTATTTTTGTGAATTCTCCCAAGATTAATATTTCCTGACAGCTGCTGCAAACTGTCCAGCAATTCTATGTAGGTCTCTGTCCTTGAGGTGTTAGCCGGCGGCTCCCATTTGGATCTTTTTCAACCATCTTGAGTGCCTCAAGCACTTGAAGGACTCTTCTGGCAACACTTCTGGGCCCTCTACTGAAATGACTTGGTCGTATTCCATTATGCTTATGACCACCGTAAATCTTTGTCATGGGCCCAACACCAACACCTCTGTGCAAATAGATATGATTTTTCTTCCGGTTCAGGTTGGAGCAAAATGCCTGGTGTAACTGTGAAAAGACGTGAACCAGCAGGAGTTTGTCAAAGCCCTGGCTAACTTCCTAAAAAAGACTGGTAAACATAAGGTACCAGATTGGGTCGATGCTGTTAAACTCAGAAAACATAAGGAACTAGCCCCATATGATGAAAACTGGTTCTATACAAGAGCAGCCTCCACCATCCTCCATATCTTCTCCAGAACCTATCCTTTTAGCAGTCCTCATGCCACATTATAATAAATGGACTCATTCTTAAGATGCAATTTTTGTGAAAGAAGTTCATAACCAACTGTGTCAAACATTTCTCAAATCTAAATATAGTAGCTGTAATTCTAGACATTCACTTACTGGCTTAGTTACAGAATATTTCTAAAAAAAAACTTTCTTCAGGTCAGTATAGAGTAGGAAGCTTTAAAGACATATTGAAAAAAATTCTGGTGTTTAGTGTTTAAATAATTATTTATAAGATTAACCACTCTTTTTTCCATTACTTATGATTGACAATTGATGAAATTATTGGTTCTGCATTATATTCATTTTAAACTGGATAAACTGCTGGAAAAAAAGACAGTAGCAAGGCATACATTCATAAAGGAATAAAAATGTCATACACGTTCTTGTATGGTAGTTATATCATTTGTAATTTAGTCTACCAGAGCTACTTGAGTTTCGGGCCTAGTATTTCCTCTCAAAAATTTATCAGGTATTATTTTATGCAGATCATCACAAACTGAGAGTAGGCCTTTATTTTGAAATGTTAAGGATGTTAAACAAGTAACTAAGTCCTTTAAATCATCTAGCAAGATACCGTTTGAATTAATTTCTAGCTTTTCTTCTGAAAACTCCCAATGATTTTTAATGTAAGCATAAAAACTACCATCTCTTATTCACTGAATTGCTGGGTAATTTTAGATATTTTTTTCATTCTTTTAAGACGATCCTATAAATATCCTTGGCTAATTATTCTGAGTAAAAATGTGCTTGTAGAGGCCTTTGAACTGCAGTGTCTACTTTCTGTCTTTTCTTTGACATATCATAGTTCTTTAGAGTATGCATGATGTGCTATGTTATAACAATATGTTACTAACGTCTTCATTACAACCAAAGTATGTATGGGATTTCACCAGATGAGTGCTAGTTCTGTAAGAGTGTCACAAAAATCAGAGTGTAAATTAGGAGACTCATTCACATAAGGCAACAGGTTAACAGACAAAAAACAATTTGATCAGCCTACAAGTAGCCACCAATAAAGTAGGCCACGGCAGTGCAGCAGTTAGCATTGTTGCCTCACAGCAAGAGATTCTCCCGTTCGATTCTCGTCTGGAGTGCCTTCTGTGTGGAGTCTGCATGTCCTTCTTGCAGTCGAGTGATGCTAAAGACATGCAGGTAGGTGCGAGTGTGAATGGGCGTGCCTTCTTTGAAGGGTGGGCATCGGGCTGGCAACTTGGCACCATAAAACCCCACTGCCAATCATGAGTGGACCAGAGTTCCGCTGTGGCAACCCCTAACCGGGAAAAGCTGAAAGACAAGTAGCCACCAATAAGTAAAATTATCATCATCATGACCATCGTCATCATCATCAACCCACTTTTTCCCATTATCTACATGGGGTCAGGGTGTTGTGTCAACTGTCACTATCTCTGTCTATTCAATGCCACTCTTCTACCTTCTTTGATACGCTTGTCTGACTGTTGCAGTTCTGTCACATAGTCCATCCCCATCTTTGCTGGATGCCTTAATTTCCTCTTACCTTCTTCCTGTCTGTCCCAAATATTTTTCACCACATTGGGAAGAACAAGTAAAAGTAGTTTGATTATAAGAACAAGGAAGCTGAAACTAAAGAATAAATATAACAGTAGCCAGGAACCTCTCTCAGACATACCTGTGTGATTGCATATGATGTATACTGGTTTCCCGGCTTTGCAAAAAATAATTTTACTGGAATACAATTTCCTTACACTGTCAGGGAATACATAACATGTGCTGCATTAGCAGACTGCTTCCATATCCAAGACACAGTCATCTGTGCACATCTGGGGTATCCAAAGCCTGTGTACAAACTTAAATAACAAAAATACCACTTCCAAGTACCATAATGTCTGAATATTCCAAAATCCTGGATGCTCATATTCTCACAGTGGTCATTAGTATCAAATATATGCAATGAATTCTTCCTGTACATGTTAAAACAAGAATACTGAAGTCATGTAGCCATGCTTAGAAGATCTGTAACATCAAACTGCTGCTGCTATTTGTCATCAGTAGCTCCTAATCTGCATTATGAATCACCCTTGCTGCTTTGTTAAATTGTATAATGAGTACACCGAGCTAAACTGTCATTGCAGACAATTAATTTAAGTTACGGTGACTCTTGTTTTAGACAGCACTATTAACCAATACATTCCTGATGACCTGAAAATTAAGAGATAATTGAAAAGTGGACACAAGTGGCTGATACTTTATTGGCACTGTTTCTTTCAAAATGTTGGAAAGTATGGTAGCAAATTTTAAAAAGCTACAGGATAGCAATGACAATACAACTAAAATGTGGGGCTACAGCAGGACAGTGCTAGTTCTTTAAAAGTGTCCCAACAATCTGAGTTTTTCAAGGCAAACTAAGCGATTTGGATACATGGAACATTTAGCAGTAGGTAAAAAATTGTGAAATCATTATCAAAACTGCATCTAAAAAGAGAACAATCCTCTGGCTAAGAAGAACTAAAACATTCCTACATCCTGTTATAATGAGCAAACCTGATTTTCCATGTACAAGTACCGTCTCCGCATCCTTCGGTGGCATGTCTTTTGCATTCTTTTCTCTTCAGTTTGAAAGTGCCAACTTATCTTGAGTTGCACACAGATGGCCTGAGCTATTCTTTACTTGCATGCAGTTAGAGTGCAGTGTATCCTCTGCTTCCATGCAGTTTGATAGTGTGGTGTATACTCTGCTTGAATGCAGTGCGAGTGTGGTGTATCCTCTGCTTGCATGCAGTTTGATAGTGTGGTGTATCCTCTGCTTGCATGTAGTTTGAGTGTGGTGTATCCTGTGCTTACATGCAGTTTGAGTGTGGTGTATCCTGTGCTTGCATGCAGTTTGAGTGTGGTGCATCCTCTGCTTGCATGCAGTTTGATAGTGTGGTGTGTCCTCTACTTGAATGTAGTTTTAAGTGTGGTGTATCCTGTGCTTGCATGCAGTTTGAGTGTGGTGTATCCTGCGCTTGCATGCAGTTTGAGTGTGGTGTATCCTCTGCTTGCATGCAGTTTGATAGCGTGGTGTATCCTCTGCTTGCATGCAGTTTGATAGTGTGGTGTATCTTCTGCTTGCATGCAATTTGATAGTGTGGTGTATCCTGTGCTTGCATGCAGTTTAATAGTGTGGTGTATCCTGTGCTTGCATGCAGTGTGAATGTGGTGTATCCTCTGCTTGCATGCAGTTTGAGTGTGGTGTATCCTCTGCTTGATGCAGTTTGAGTGTGGTGTATCCTCTGCTTGCATGCAGTTTGAGTGTGGTGTATCCTCTGCTTGCATGCAGTTTGATAGTGTGATTGATCTTCGACTTGCATGCAGCTTAACAGTTTGGTCTATAACTTATGTGCTTGTAGTTTGATACTGTGGTGTATCCTTCAATTTAATGCTTTTTCATACTGTGGACTATCTTCTACATGCAAGCAGTTTGATAGTGTGGTCTATTCTCAATATGCATGCAGTTTCATACTATGCTCTATCCCTGACTTGCATGCAGTTTGATAGTGTGGACTATCTTCAGCTCCTGTACATCTAATTGTATTTTATGGCAGAAACAGATTTCTTTTCATTTGTTGGAGTAATACATGTTTTTCTCTTTACTGTTCATTACCAATGAATCTGTTATGTGATAACTGCATAAACACTATGAAGTCTCAAGACATAAGAAGTGATGCCTTGGATATTTTACCCAACACACTAATGGAAGTTGTGTATGGCCTCATCTCAATTTTTATTTCACAGTCTGGACAAAGAACAATACATGAAAGTATACTACCTTTCTATCAGCTCCTCATTACATTGATATATATGGGCTCATGGCTGACTTAGTCTGTGAGCAACTTCCCATATATGCATTGTAGAGTCATTCAGATATACAAGGAGTGATTTGGTACTGTTTGCCAAGGAAATTAAAACATTTTGAAATAGCTGTCTCTGCCTGCACAGTAATAACCTACTCACATATTTTTAACTGACTTCTATCACGACCCTAGACATGATGCCACTTTTATAAGATATTTTGAATACTGCTGTACTTTTAAATTGTTCTATTTATACTAATAAGCACTTTTCTAAATTATCTAAGTATTGTTACTGTATTTTTAAATTACTTACTATATTTTTCTGCCCTTTACCATTGTAAACTACCATTCAGTTGTTGCTGTTCTCTGCATTTTAGTCATTTTAAAAGTATGTGATTCTAGTTAGTTTGCACTGCCATGTTAATACTCACTTTGAGCTAACTGTAGGAGATTTGGGATTGACTTTTCTACTGGCAGTAGAGGGTAGCCTGGTCTGTCTAAGCTGGGAATCATACAGGAAAGCTTTAAGTGAGATTGTTTTATTGGTCAGAGGGCTAAGTAGTCTGTTTAGTCAGTTTCTTTCTGCATCATTTATAAATTTGGCTCATTTGCACAACACTACTCATTGTGTAGCAGGTTTAGCAATGCCCTGTATAGATGCAGGTACCTAGAATTTGCATTTTCTCTGTAAAACTACCCTTCAAACTTGTATAGTGACAAGCACTACCCCAAGAGTTTTGTATTAGATACTATTGTTTCCCTCTGTACTCCTACAACAACCTTCTGATCATGCACAAAGGGCATGTAACCATGGATATGAACGTTCTTGTTATCCCTGGAGCTAGGTTGGTGGACATGAGCACCTGAAGTAATGCAGCAATTTCCTCATATATAATGACAACAGGTATGTAAGAGATCTATTTACACAGTGTCACTGGAGGCAATACTCTCACATATAAACACTCATAATACCAATCAGGTTGTCAGCAATGCACACACACTACAGCCACCACACACAGTATGGATCAAATACATAGATCCACATATGTTGAGGTTCTTAAATGCAATCAACCTAAACCCCAAAGGCCTCCCAGACATTGCACCTACAACAAATATCCTCAGAAGCTCCAAAAGCACTCTACCAAAACATCCTCCAAAACAAATACATCCACAGCTCACAAAGCCACAATTTCTAGGCCCATAAGTCAAACCAACAAATAACCCAATATTTTGGTCATAGGAGACTCATTGCAAGACACAAAGATGTACCTCTGACCAGGCTGAATAAGGATAAAGTCACAATCAGTTGCTTATCAGTGGCGTGAATATGCCAAATCATGCATGCAGTGAGGTCACTGGACCTAAAGTACCAGTATGATTCAGTCATAGTCTATGTAGGTGTAAATGACCTGAGATATACCTCCCAGTACTATATGAAGAGAGACATGATGGAGCGCTTGAACTATGCGTTCCTGGCCATTATGAGCAGAGCACTGAACATCATTCTACCTTTTCCAAGGATTATGTCAAATTATGAACAGAAGATGACTGACATTAATAATTGGCTTGCTTTCTGGTGTCACTCTAAGGGATACAATATTTGTCAGCATGGGAGGATATGGTCAACCGACCACATTACTTTTCCAGGGATAGTCTGCCTCTATTCCCTTTATGCTTTTGAATATTAGCTAAAACATTGTCCCTCCTCATAGCGCCTTTTTTAGCCAATGCCAAACTAACAGGCATACCAAAACCAACCCAAGAAAATGTAGAGGTGTTATTGCTCAATGCCAGGAGTCTAAATAGGAAATTCAACTCCCAAAAGTGTATTTGAAGTGTTTTGTGTTTTTTATTTCCAGTTTGGTGAACCAGTTTTCGTGAAAGTGCACTTTCGGTTAAGTGCACTTTTGCTGTAATGGGTTGTACTTCTACTCTTCAAAAAAACATGTTTTCCTAGAACAGAAGATATATACCCATGGGGGGTGCAGAGGGGCTTGTCCCACTGCTTATATTTGGAGAACTGTAATATGGTTTGTTTTTTATTTGTTTCTGTATGTAGTTGTGCTGGCATATATTAAATGTTGGTTTCCTATGTTTTTTTCAATGTTATGGGTTTCAGTGTTTTGAATTTTCAAGATTTTGGTCTTAGTGTTTTGAATTTCAGTGTTATGGACTTTTGATGTTCTAAAGTGAAACCGTATGTGTGTGTGTGAGTGTGTGTGTATATATATATATATATATATATATATATATATGTGTGTGTGTTCACATTCTTAAACATTAACTGTGTTAATGGTAGGTGCTGTGAGATCGTCTATATTCACCTAAGCTATCAAAAAGAGAAGGAGGAAGTTCCCCAAAGCTCTGGAAAAATTTCTCCTAGTGGTATAAATACCACCAAGGATCACCCCTGAAAAGATGTTACTAGCCTAGTGGGACTAACCTGATCAACAAAGGATATTTAAATTAAAAGTTTTAAATTAAATCCATATATGTGCCTTCATTTCAAAAGTAAGAAGAAAACAGTATGCATGCTAATAATTTTGAGCATTGTTTATGGTAACTAGGGGAGAAAAACAAATAATGGGACACCAGAAATGCTGTGGGGGAGGGTTTGGTCCATTACTCTGCCTAGGATCCCTTTTAAACATGATCCTTCACTGTGCAATGGCAAGCATTCATTTGTTTTGTGAGATTTCTCCCTTCTTCAAATTGGTGTGACCATGGAGTTGGTCATACCTCTCAACCGTACTGAATTGCTCAGTTTTTACCGGTTTTGATGTCCAAATAATGGGGTGCCACGATTTTCAAGTGGCACCCCTTAATTTCCAAATTTCCCAGATTTTTTCCCCCTCGGCTTTTTCGGCTGATGTCAGCATGTGCAAAGGCTTGCGCGATGACATTAGCAGCCTGCCAGCCTGTCAAAATTGGTGAGGGCTCAAGGGATTCACTGTACTTTGTTTCTGAGCCAGCAGAAGACACGTCCAAGCCATGTGTGCATTTCCCCAGGCTCCAGCTGCTCCAGGTAAGTAGGACAACTAAAATAAATACATTTGAATTAAGCTCCTTGCCTGCTTCTTTTCTGCCAGTCTGCAGCAATCAATTTGAATTAAGGTGTGTGTGTGTGTGTGTGCGCATTCTTATTTCTGCCGCAAGGGTTTGAAACAAGTTGCTGCCGCGAGCATTTGAATTAAAGGGGTGTGTACATTTGAAAATTTTTGAATTAAACTGCTTGTCTGCTTCTTTTCTGCCAGCATTGAATTCAGCCTGGAGTATTTAAGTATTTTATATACTTTTTTAATAATTTGTATTGTATTTATAGGTATATGGTGAATGTAACCATAGTTGGTATATTTTGTTTAGGAGCTTTTTCACTGTCGTATATATGGTTATAAGAGTTAAGATGAGTGTATTCTTACTGATTCTTTAAATATGCAGCAAGCCCATAGTTTTGCAATATGGACATGCTTACTGAATGGATATGTTATATCTGAGAGCATTTTTTGAATGGTTACTCACTTAATAAGAGTTTTAATTGTTTTTTATTAAAGTCTGAGGAAGCGTTCTTATTGGACTCGAAAGCACTTACTACTGTAATAAATGTTTTATTAGAACTGATGGGTTTGCAGCCTGTCTGGTTCTTTACTTGTATTGTTTACTGTTGTACAAGAAGGAGCCTAATTCACTTGGAGATATTTTATTCGTTGACTTCCTTTTCTTTGTACCTGATTTTCTTTCTTAATTTTATCTTGAATATTTTCAAGGTTCATTTTAAAATTAACAGCTGATGTATTCAATTTAAGTCTATTATATAAAGGTATACTTGAATTCAGTTTAATAACTTGCCCTATATACAAGTCACACATTTTCACATCTTGTAATCTGCTGTGTTGATAGCTTCTTTTGTGTGTGTATTCTGCCATGAGCATTCTTTTTCTGCCACAAGCATTTGAAACAAGTTGCCTTGCCGCCACGCGTATTTGAATTAAGGGGGGTGTGTACATTTGAATTAAGCTGCATTCTGCCACAAGCATTCCTTTTCTGCCATGAGCATTTAAATTAAGCTTCTTTTCTGTGTTGAATTAAGGGGGGATGTATGTTAGAAGTAAGATGCATCTGCTACAAGTATTCCTTTTCTGCCGCAAGCGTTTTAATTAAACTGTGTGTGTAACGTGTGTGTATGTGTGTGTGTGTGTGTGTGCGTGTGTGCGTGTGTGCGTGTGTGCATGTGTGCGTGTGTGTGTGTGTCTGTCTGTCTGTCTGGCTGTCTGTAGTAGGGTCCTTCAGATCCCTTAGCAAAACATGTAGTCTCTGAATTCAGATAGTGGAACCTATGCTTAACATAGTAGTAAATTGACCATCTGAATTATTTTTTTTTTTGTCTAAAACCTAAGTTAAAAGTCAAATAATTTGTAAATGACAGCAATAATAGACAAGTACAGTAGTCTCACTTAAAAACAAAAAATAAGAAGAAACTAATGCAGTCCTTGAATGTCTTGACTGTATGTCTAATGACCTTTATGGAAGGCAGGCTTTGACCTTTAACCCCAGGCAAATCCCTGGGTATGTAACCTGTGAGTCCCAACAAAAATGTATTTACCAGCAATTAAGTACCAACGTTACAATAAATGATCCAAAATCTCATGCAATTTAAAATGAGAACAAAGGATGTTTTGTTTATTTATATATTTTTATAAGTAGCTAATACATTTTGAAGAAGTTGGCTTTTTGAGGGACAACAAAGGGATCTTGAACTTAACAATACTGAGTATTCACACAATATAACAACAAAAATAAAGTGCTGCTTTGGTGTGGAACCTAAGAATGAAACAATGCCAAGTACAAACATAGTGCTAATGGAATATACATGTTATAATTTATATTCACACCTGTGCTTTTTTTTCAGAAATGACCTGAAACGTAAAAATTACAACTAGATCATTTTTGTTTATTTTTACACTTCAGATCTTCTGAAGGACACAGGGACAAACATAAATCACATTTATGTTCAGTATTAAGTGTGTATTCTTACCAAAATGTGTTCTGTTAACACAATGTAATATTTATTTATTAGTCAGGTAGTTCAAGTAATACAATGGATTATTGTCAGCACAAACATGTTGTGGTTTTCTGGCAAGTCAGTGAGAACTGAATTCACTAAATAATGATAGCCATTTATGTTCCAGTCTTCTTATCTTTCAGGAAACACATGGTAGCACAAGTTTTTATTCTAGCAACTTTCTAAGATTATACAAGTAATGTTTAAAATGTGTCCCCAGTTTTGGGCCTTTGTCCTCCTCACAATGCATTTTGGCTTTTTCCTGATTTCTTGTGCTGCACAGTTTTTCTGGGAAAGAGAAGTTTAGTGCTGCTTGTGCAAAGTCTACTTGTATTGTTAGTAGCACAACAGGTAGTATACTTGCTTTTGCTGCAGAAGGCTGTGGATTGCTGATACTGTACTGTGTTGTACTTTTAAAGTGGGTGGATGCTGCAGTCCTGAGAATGTCCTCCTTTGCCGGAAATACCTAGTAACTATGAACCTGTTATCTGTTTGCCATCCATTCTCTATTGAAATATTACTAGCTTGTCATTTTTTTAATGTAACATAGGCAATTTATTCTTCAGCTGCAGTGGTGCAGCGGTTAGCATTGTCGCCACACAGCAGGAGGTTCTCCTGTTTGATTCTCGGCTGGAGCACCTTCTGTGTGGAGTCTGCATGTCCTCTCCATGGTCAAATGACATTTAAAGACATGCAGGTAGGTGCGTGCATGAATGGGTGTGCCTTCTTTGAAGGTTAGGTGTCGGGCTGGCAACTCGTCACCGTAAAAAATCCACTGCCAATCAGTGAACTGAAGTTCTGCTGTGGAGACCCCTAAACAGGAAAAGCCGAAAGACAAAGGCAATTTATTCTTCAAGGGCAGCAAGCACTTTACTTGTAGATTAAACAATGAAATATAAAGTTGTTTGCTAGCAGCAACCTCTTTGTTAGTTACAGATCTCTTTAATGCTGACGTATTTAGATGACTTTTACTTCTTCAGAGATTGTGCATATTCACTGATACTGGTGGATTGTAAAAGTTTGAGTAGACTTTTATTATGGAAATGTTCTGAATTGGGCTTGGGCAGTTTTGTCATTATTGGTTCAAGTATTTTGATTCATTGCTTACTGGAAAAATGTTCAAAACAGTCCATTTAAAATGCGCTCTAACAAGTATGCTGTATTATACAAGGAATATAATTTAATACAGTCAGTTAGGTGCATCAAAGAACACATGTATGTTTCATGTCCAAAGGTAATCTTAATCCACCACTGGCCAGATACATTTTCTTTGAATGTGGGTTTCAATGCTGTTTCAATGTATGTGAGTTTCAAGGGCAGAAAAGTTTTAATGCTAAGTCTATTTTCATTGTGAGACTGTATTGCTTTGTTTAGCAGATGTCTATTAGTATTTGTGCTATAAAATATAAAATAAAAGTTTCAAATGAAAGCCAAATAATCCTTGTAGAAGTAAAGCAGTATGCACATTACAGTGTTTATGGTAAATGGGGCAAAATAGCCAAGTAATGGGACACTGGAATGGCTGCAGGTGGACTCGGGGATCATATTTTGGTTGTGTTCTTCAGTTTACTTTTGAACGTTGGTATCCCACAATTCCACTGGAGTGGGTGGGTTGCATAATTATGTATGCAAATTTTATGTTAATCAGCGTGCAGATTTGTACCTATTTTTCATAGGCCTTTGTCCAGATTTTTGATGTTTCCACGTTGAGAGGTATGCTTTGTCCAGATTATTGATGTTTCCAGGTTGAGAGGTATGGAGTTGGTATATTTAAGTTCAGGGATTAGGTTTTTTTCTACCTACATAGTAGAGTGCAGGGAGGTTTACCCCCCCCCCTCGCATAAAATGTTTAAAATTGATTTTTTTTTCAACGTTTTGAGTTCTGGGCATTTTTTCCCCTTTCTTTTGGTTCATCAGCTTCAGGAAGTCAACATTTCATAGTATAAGTGTTTAATGATCACAGCTCCTTTCTTCACCATTTGTCATGTAGATTCTGACAATTTCACTGGGTTGTGAAGTATACTGTATTGTGCCTGAGCCATCATAATAGAATTTTTGCTTTAGGTGAGTGCTCCACCAACCTCAGTTTGTCTGGTATGTTTGATGGCTGCAACTGCACTAATGAAGTGTTTATCTCGGTCTTTATCCTCCCATCAAGAGCTGAGAAGGTGACTGTCACAGCTGTAATGGAATATTTCTTGTTTCAAGCAAAGCTAAAGAGATGGCAATGCAGTTCTTCATTGTTTCTGACAGTTTGTATATTTTACTGCACTAGTCCATTGACATTGGATAGCTTGGACTTCATATAATGAACTGAAACTCACATCATTGAGAGACTCTCAAAACCTCTGACTGGCATTTTGTCTCCCATTGTCAAATATAATGACCTCTGAAATCCCATGATGTGAAAATATTGCTTTTAGGTAGCATAATAACTGAAACTAATGCTGTATTAACTGCTGGATACCTAGGAACATAAGTATGATTAGGCATAACTGTAAAACCTGTTATTGATTGTACTTGCACTAGTAATCTATATAATGCTTGTTATAATTGTAATACTTTTATGTTTATATTTGTTATCGGAGCTTTTCTCCCTAGGCCACCACTGAAAATGTGTTTCTCATCCAGTTGGACTTTCCCGGTCACCAAATGTCAATCAATAAATAAATAAATAATAAATAAACACATATAACATACTGAATGTCCTTGAACAAAAATAAACCTGCAGCTGGTTTGATTCATGACCTGTCTAGTATCTTATGTAATAGATTGTTTTTGATATTGGTCTTATGAAAGGTATTTCAGATCTGACAATCAATATTGGTTAGACATCCCAGACCAAAGTATTACATCAAGTGGTCTTTCTTTTAACATAACTTTACCCATATGCACTTCACGATATCTCTCCATCATCTTACTACTTAACTGGTTAGGTACAGCCACTTTGTTAGATTTGAGCAACAATCTTTATAAAATATAAACCGCATCATGAAAATTGTTGCACATTTGAAAAGCAAATAAAGGCATTTTCTTTCTCTTCTTGCCATTCTGCTATTACCATATCTTCTAACCCTAGGCATTGCAATGTCATCTTTGGTTTAAAGTGTTGTAAAATAGGCAAGTCATTGGGACAAGTCAACATATTGTCCAAAAATATCAAATGAAATGTCAGTCTTCACATGTTTATTTGCATCAGACTTTTCAGTAGCTCTGCATTCTGCTTTTTTGTTATTTAACTTAATACACAGGACTGCATAAATGTGCAGATAACTCACTCCACAAGTCTGTGAATTATCACCTTCACAAATGTGCAAATTAAACATATTATGCGCATGTGAATGATTGTTTCTGTAATCCTGTGAGCAATCTGTTCTTGATTGTGTAAATACTTGTCTTGACCAACTCCATATTGTCTAGAGGGTGATGTAAAGTAATGTAATTCTAGCTGCACACTGCATGTTCAGTTTTATAATGATTGATTGCATGCCTTTCTGCCCAATATATATAGTTGTAATGACAAAACCTAAACTAAAAGATTGTAGGGTCTGTCTTTAGAAGGACAACACAGTTCTTTTTGGCCTAATGTTGGAATTTGTGGTCAGTTAGTCAACAGCACTCTGACTTCTTCCACAGAGCCCTCAAACCCGTGTGTTTGCATTCTCAGTTAAGATGCTACATTCTGCATTGGTACAAATTTTAAATGTGAAACTTTTGTCATTTGTAGTCTTTCAGTCTAATGATTTTACAGTGACAGTACTGCTGTCTTAATCCCTTTTGAAGGTGCAGGTTGCATAACACACAAAAGTTACTCCATCTCAGAGCCATTTGAATCATAGACTGCACATCACCAGTCTTATATGCCTCCCTGTTGAAATGTCAGCACTCAAAATGCCAAGTGATGGTAAGCCCCCCCCCCCAAAAAAAAAAAAAAAAAAGATCAAAAACACAGCAGAAGAGCAAATCCCTAAAACTGTTCTTCTACTTAAACTTCTTTTTGCAGGGAGGTCAAAATTCTCTGCATCTCTTCCCCCCTCCAAAAAAGCTTATATATGCCAACTCTGAGATCTCCACACCTCAGAGAAAAGAGAATATTCTGAGAAGGGGCGTCTTGGACTTTATATACCCAAGTCCAATCTTTTGGACATTCAGCCACAGTGAGTCCCGATATTTCAAATGGTTACTGTTTTATTTGCTTCAGTAACTTGCAAAACTTTTCTCTGCTCTTCTCTCCTTCTCTTTTTTTTTTCCACATTTTGGAGACATGATTAAGCAGTACACAGTTTCCATGTTGTTATTTACTGCAGTATGTGGCTTCTTTTCATGTCACTAGCGATACATTAAACAACGTGGTGTCTGCTTGGGGCTTGGCTAAATGATTTTCACTTTGAATTCTGTTATTATCACCAATGAAAGTGTTATAGTGCTTAAACATTGTTTTACACTATACTGTGCTATGAAAGATTTATCTTTTTTTTAATTTTCAATGGATTTTGCTTTAAGTTTTCATACATTAAAGTCCTCTGCTAGCTTTATTGAAGACTACTTTTGCTACTGTACACACATTCAAAAATTTTCAAGTGTTAGCTCAGACTCTGACAAGAGATTGCTTCTTGCTTCTAAATTTTATGCAACAGACAGTTTGATTTCTCTTTTCTCTGCAGTGAATCATACAGTTCACCATACTCACAATACTTAGCTGTATCTCAGTTCAGCAACATAGACATCAAATGACTTGTCATTTTGTTGACTTGCTTTATCGTTTTTTTTTTCTTTTGTTTGCTTCTTCTTGGGACTCTGTTCAACAGTTAAAATATCACCCAGCTTTCTGGTGATAAATAAATAATGATTGTACCATTTCCATAGCCGGCTTTAGGCACCAGTGAACCCTGGGGTCATTGGGGGCACCCTGTTGCTGAGGAGGCCCCAACCACAGCAAGTTATTTTATCCTGATATTTTGTAACATGCTAGTACAGCAATCTTGTATACTTAATAAGCCAGGTGGGTAATAACTCTTATTTATATCCCCTTTAAAATTCAAATGTATTTCTGATCATAATAATAGTGTTGGGCATTTTCTCCACTAAAACTAACTTCATAACCAGCTTTAGGTTCCTGCAATACCCCCCCCTAATTATCCTTGACTGTGTGAGGACAATGCAAAAGCTGCTGCTGGCTGGGGAAAATGAGGAAAAATGTATTAATTTCCTAGTTATGCTCTTTAATCTGAACAGGACTGTGATATGACCCTGTCAGGATACAACTAATGATGAGCATGAGCAAGGTCTTTAATCTGAACAGGACTGTGATCTGACCCTGTTAGGATACAGCTAATGATGAGCATGAGCAAGGTCTTTAATCTGAACAGGACTGTGATCTGACCCTGTTAGGATACAGCTAATGATGAGCATGAGCAAGGTCTTTAATCTGAACAGGACTGTGATCTGACCCTGTTAGGATACAGCTAATGATGAGCATGAGCAAGGTCTTTAATCTGAACAGGACTGTGATCTGACCCTGTTAGGATACAGCTAATGATGAGCATGAGCAAGGTCTTTAATCTGAATAGGACTGTGATCTTACCCTGTTAGGATACAGCTAATGATGAGCATGAACAAGGTGAGCTCTAGCAAGGTCAGCATCCCAGGGTGATTTATCTCAGTGTAAACTTTGGATTTTAACAAGGGCTGATGCTTCTGATCATCAGGGATGGCTCTCTCTTTCAGGGAGTTTTATAAATACTGGCAGAATACATGATACTATAACTCTCAAGAATTCAGTACAGTACCAAAAACAATAACAGAAAAAGGCTCAAAATCAGGAACACATTTTAGATGTTACTCTAATTCGTTTCAAAAGTTAATAGGATAGTGCCTTTTGCATTAACATGTATTTGTGGACAATAAGTATAAAACTCCAATGTCTGAATTTATTGACTGTTTGTAATCCTGAATGATTTATCAGCATTTTCACAAAGGACAAAGCAAATGTATTAGCAAAATCAGGGAAGGTCTGTGAAATCAGGGACAGTGACAGCTATGCATTACTCCTCAGTGACTAATCTGGTGTGGCAGTACCAATGTTGCATAATGTATTGCTATTTGCTAAAATAAGCACAAATGTAGTACTGCTATGGCTTATGCGTGTGTGTATGTGTGTGTATGTGTGTGTGTGTGGGGGGGGGGGGGGGGCATGCACCCAATAATACCAGGATACATACATTATTCTTCTGGATATCAGTAAAAAATGTATCTAACAAGTAATTATATTTCAAAACTAAGGCATAAAATAGATCTTCTCAAAGTCTTGTGACCCCTACTCCCCAGAATGCATAAATGGATACAGAAGACTCCATTAATCATATTTGACTGTGTGGGGGCCCCACAAAAGCTGTTGCTGGTTGGGGAAAAATGAGGAGAAAAAAAAATGAATCCATTTCCTGACTATGCTCTTTAAACTGAACAATGCTATTATATCACCCTTTTATGATTTTCAACTGCACCCATTCTAAAACCATCCCTGCACACAGGTGTGTGTGTGTGTGTGTGTGTGTGTGTGTGTGTGTGTGTGTGTGTGTGTGTGTGTGTGTGTGTGTGTGTATTTTATATATATATATATATATTTATATATATATATATATATATATATATATATATATATATATTAAACAAGCATGTATGCATGTATTTCCAAGCCAATATACTGATGAGTCTGATTTTATTCTTTAGATGCATACTGTATATAATGGGTGTATTATCAATGACCTTTTGATGATGACCAGTCAAAACTATTTTAGGAAATGGTGTCTTTGCAAAAATTTAACTAACTTCCTTATATGGGAGATTCCTGCCCCCCCCACCACCACGCGCACACACAGACACACACACACACACACGCACACACACGCACACACACACACACACACACACACACACACACACACACACACGCACACACACACACACACACACACACACACACACACACACACACACACGCACACACACACGCACACACACACACACAAACACTTTTTCTCTAACATAACTAACTCTGAGGTTGCCAGTCCTTATAGAAAAACAGTGGAATTTTTACAGAAGTCCCATTAATTCAGGTAGTCCCAACAACTTTATGTGATCAGTGTTTTCTGAGAGAGTTTTTGCCATCTAGGGAATCATCTCTTTACCATTCACCTTCTCACACTGATTATCAACTCTTCTTTGCTTTTTTACTTTTTCCTGCCTGGGGTACCTTATATGATCACTTCTTGCATATTAACAAAAAATGTGTTGCCTCTTTGGTAAAAATGACCTCCCTACTGCCTCTATTATAATTCTTGCTCTGAAAAAGATGGAGGTTGCTTGTTTGCTGCCATATAAATTTCATATTATGCCGGACTTACAAGGGCGGGCTTTCTGGTAGGTCCTTGTCCAGTTATCTGATCACAGCCAGCAGGCATAAAAGTCTATTGGCTTACCATAGCAAAAAATTGAATAAGAGCACAAAAAATGTGGGTGCCTGCATACTATTGAAACAGGTTTGTTCACATTCCTGAGAGGAGACTCTAAGAATAGAGCTTCACTCATTGTTCTTTGTTTTAGAAAACAAGCTGGTGTCTCATTCTGACATAGCTTAACATGTCATATTTCTGAACATGTGTTTTTCCAGTCATTCTCATCAGTCCCTTTTTTTTTTTTTTTTTTTTTTTTTTTTTTTTTTTACAGGAAGCAGTCTTAATTTTCTTCTTCTCGCCTTCCTCAAAACTCCAACTAATGCAAGTATACAGAGTGGGTACAAAACAGGTTAGCATCTGTTGATTAAATATGTTTAAATGGAAGCATATAATGCATATGCACAAGTATGCATAGAGCAGTAATTCAGGCAAGAACTCAAATAACAGAATTTTTTAAAGTTTACAAATCTACATGCATGTTTAGAATTTGGGGAAAGGCAGAGGAAAACATTTCTTTTCTTGCATATGCTGTGAATGAGACAGAGTTAAAAGAAAACACTTTATGCAATCATTGTCTTATACCTTAACATTTTAGCTCATATCTCATAAAGCTTTGAGCCAGACCTAATTCAGTGAAAACATACTGTGCACAATAAATGAGACAAAATAAGTATTGAATATATTAATGGCAATTATTCTAAAAGCCCCTAAAAACAGATAAAATCTGTTTAAGATTAAGATTTGTTTTCTAATTCATCTCTTCTTTGTTAACATGTTCTTCATCTATCCCAAACATTTAGTAAATCTAATCTTTATTTGCATTTTTTACCATTTAATCCATCACCACAAACAGAAACCATTCCTTATCTACCTCATCCTAGTCATATAGTATATTGGGATTAAGAATTAATAATCCTCTGTGATATAGTCAGGTAATATACACTTTGGACTACTTGGCTATCAAATAGTAACTCACAAGTCTTCAGATATAATCTATGTTTTCTTCCCTGCATAACAAAAAATATCCTGAACACCAATTTGGTCTTCAGAACTCCTACTCTGGGATTATTCTTATTTCAATATATTGTGTTTAATCTAAATTTCCACCTAATATTACTGATTACCACAGTTAGAAGGCCAGAGTCAGTGAGAACTATGGCTTCAAAAACTCTAGTCATTCCTTACCTTCAGTTTCTCCATCAAGCTAGCTGAACCCCCAAATGTATTTGCTTTTCATATCTTTAAAGCATTTTTAGAGATCACTTTTTCAGGTATGAAGCCTCACAGGACACTGGGTCCTGTAACTGGACACAGGCAACAAGGAGTCCATAATACAGGATTGGAAAGCAGGTATAGGGCACAACTTCAATAGGGAGAGGGGGAGAAATAAACATTGCTTCTTTAAAATAAACTAAAAGTAAATTGAGCAAAATACTTAAAGGGGTGCTTAGAGATAAATGCATAACCTTATAGTACTGGAGTCTGTTTAGAGATAAATAAAATTATCATACTGAATGATGCTACTGGGTGTTGTAGGTGTTCCAAGATAAATTAATACACCTATATTACTGGATATTGCAGGTATTGAGTGATAAATAAATACACTTGTAGTACTTGATGATGCCACTGGGTATTACAGGTGCTCAGATAAAGGTAAACTTAGACTACTGGATTGTGCTACTGGAGTTTGCAATGTGTTCAGAAATAAATAAATAACTTCATAGCACTGGATGATGCTACTAGGTGTTCAGAGGTAAATAAACATATATTATGGGCTGATTTTAAGACATAAAAGAATAAACTTACAGTATAGATGATGCTACTGTGTGTTGCAGGTGTTCAGAGATACATAGATAAACTTGTAGATAAACTTATAGCACTAGATAATTCTACTGGGTGCTGCAGTTATTTAGAAATAAATACAATAAAAGTATAGTACTGGGTTCTCTTCAGAGATAAATAAATGTATTGCACTGGATTATGCTACTGGGTGTTCCATGTGTTCAAACATAAATAAGTAAACTTATAGTGCTGGGTGATGGTGCTGGGTGTTGTAGGTGTTCCGAGATAAATAAATACAAAAAAAATGATAGTACTGAATGGTGTTATTGGCTGTTTCAGGCAGGTACTAGGTTTTGTTAGTGTTCTACGATGAATAAATCAATTCATAGTGCTGGATGATACTACTGGGTGTTGCAGGTGTTCAGCGATAAATAAGTAAACATATTCTACTACATAAGGCTACTGGGTGTTCATTAGGTTCATAAGATTCATTAAGTTCATAGTAGACTAGCTGCCCTTGTGAGCCATTTTAAACCCAGCCAATTCCCACATTAAAGGAGAGAGTCAAATCATCTACGTTGTGTCTTTTAAATAAATGCCTTAACCATAATACCAGTCCTCAACCCAAACATTTTTTTTATTTAAAAAACAAAGAAATGGAACCCAAAGCAGTGTCAGGAACAACAAATACACAAAAGTAAGTCACACATTTTTTTTATTTACCCTTTGTTGGCTGGGTTAGGCCAACAAAGCTAGTAGCCTTTCTTCAGGGGAGACCAGAGGTGGTATTTATACCACTAGGGAAATTTGACCATAGCATTAGGGAACTTCCCCTACTCATCATTGTTGTGAGTAGGACCCATTCCCACTTCCTGTTTACATTCCAGATGCAGAGATGGCCCAGAGAAACAGGGAGGCAGATGGAGAGAGAAGGAGATAATGGAGTGATGAAAGAAAGTATTGAGACCAGAGAATTTGTGCAGGATTTGTGCAGGAAATGCAGGAAATGTGGTGGTGCAGACTGAGCCAGAAAATCAAAGAAATGTTCCCTGGGGGACATCATGGATAAAATACAAAAGGAGGATGCAGAGACCATCCTGAAGAATAATGGTGAGATGGAAACAAAAACCAATGCAGCAAAAGTAAAAGAAGGCAAAAGAGGAGTGACAGAAAAAAGGCAGAATAAAATGAAAATGGAAGTATGTAGTAAGGATTCAAAGTAAAGAAGATAAAGAAATGGACAGGTATGAAGTGTGGGACAGTTTAGCAGCTCCTTTGGGTGTAAAAGCACATGATGTAAGAGCATTTATTCTTAACAGAGACATTTTCTGATATATTTGAGACTGTTTTTTCAATGGAATTTTTTCTTGGAGAATATGAAAAAAGAAAGACTTTTACCCATGGAATCTTTATGTGATAAAAGCGTTTAATAGGGAAAAAAAAGAAAATTCATGTACAATTTCAAACACAGGTAGGAAGAAAGATTTTGAAAGGGCATTTGAAAGCTTTATATAAAGAAGTATGGGACATTGCAAATGTTTATGACAAAAGGGGTTCATGGACTGGTGGCTGGTGGGGGAACAAGCCTTCAGTACTTGTCTGATGACATTTGAGTCTGTTTAGCAGACCATGAGTGCAACTCTGCAGAGGAGTTGAGGTGAAAATGGATCCCTACTTGGCAAGCAGAGCACCACTGTATAAAAGAGGGATACCCAGTGGTGCACATATACATAAGGGAACCCATGGGGCAGTCTAAATCACTCCAACGGAGTACACCAGTAACAGGGGGAACTACTAATCCAAGTGCATGGTTAGGGATTAGATGTTTCAAATGTAACCAGAGGGGACACATAGCAGTCAAATGTCCATTGAGGCAAGGTGAGAAACAAAAGGTGAGGGAGCCAGCAAGTGGTGATGACAAACTGCTAGTGGTAAGTTGTTTAGAAACAACTGAGGTGTCAAATTATCAACAAACTTTATATATCCAGTCTTAGTAGATGATAAACAGGTAACTGCTAAGAGGGACACAGCTTCTGATAAAACCATTGTGAGGCCTGCAGTGGTTAAAGAAGAGCAATACTTTCTTGGGCAGTCCACTCCAGTCAGAGTGTTGGAAAGGACCCCGTTCCAAATACCTTTGGCTAGGGTTCATCTTGACTGGGAGGGTGGAAGAAGAAGCAAGCAAGTAGGTGTGTTCAAAGATATTCCTGTGGACGTGCTGATAGGGAATGACCATGATGATGCAGCACCTTGGGTGTGTTCAAAGATATTCCTGTGGACGTGCTGATAGGGAATGACCATGATGATGCAGTACCTTGGGTGTGTTCAAAGATATTCCTGTGGACGTGCTGATAGGGAATGACCATGATGATGCAGTACCTTGGGTGTGTTCAAAGATATTCCTGTGGACGTGCTGAGAGGGAATGACCATGATGATGCAGTACCTTGGGTGTGTTCAAAGATATTCCTGTGGACGTGCTGATAGGGAATGACCATGATGATGCAGTACCTTGGGTGTGTTCAAAGATATTCCTGTGGACGTGCTGATAGGGAATGACCATGATGATGCAGTACCTTGGGTGTGTTCAAAGATATTCCTGTGGACGTGCTGATAGGGAATGACCATGATGATGCAGTACCTTGGGTGTGTTCAAAGATATTCCTGTGGACGTGCTGATAGGGAATGACCATGATGATGCAGCACCTTGGGTGTGTTCAAAGATATTCCTGTGGACGTGCTGATAGGGAATGACCATGATGATGCAGCACCTTGTGTACATGCAGTGACACACAGTCAGGCTTGGAGACAGGCATGTAGGCCCAGTAGTCTGAGGGAGACCCAGAAAGATCTCATACCTGAAGCCGGGACTGGTGTGGTGGCTGTTTTAGAGAAGGTGTTATCTGGTAGCAGCAAGTCTGAATGCGAGCTACAGCTGCTGGTGGGTAAAGGTACCGATGTTCCCTTGGATATGGTGACTGCGAGGACAGAGGTGAGTGGTGGTACCCAGAGTGACAGTGAGGCACAGCTGTTGGAAGTGACTAGGCTTCCTGCGGAAGGGGAGCTAGGAAAGGTCATGAAGTTAGAGTTGAGACAGGCTCAACTTATGGATCTTACGTTACAAAGCTTGAGGGAGATGGCTAAGGAGGCACCTGAGGCTCAAGGAAGAGGGGAGTCTATATACTGGAACAAAGGTTGGTTGTACAGAGAATGGGCTCCTGGTGGTGAGCTAGAAGATGAAGTGACTAGGCAGTTGTTAGTGCATAGAGCTTACAGTCTGCCTCTCTTAGCCATAGTGCATGGCATTCCTTTTTCCGGTCATATGGGCATAAGATGTACTAAGAGATGTATTATGCAAAATTTCTATTGTCCAGGGATTGCGAGGGATGTGGTAGAATATTGCAGGAGTTGTGAGCAGTGCCAAAAAGTTAGTAAAGTAGGGGACAAGGCTAAGGTTCTGTTAATGTCTTTGCTTGTTATCAAAGAGGCATTTCAGAGAGTGGCCTTAGATATTGTGGGACCCCTGAGAACTCTGAAAGAAATACATCTTGGTCATAGAAATTACTATGCTACCAGATACCTTAAAGCAGTGGCTCTGTCATCTATTGGGGCAGAGAAGGTAGCAAATGCTTTGATAGAAATCTTCAGCAGAGTAGGATTTCCACGAGAAATACTGACCGACTGAGGTGCCAACTTCATGTCAGACCTGCTAACTTATCGGTGGGAGCATTGTGGAGTGAAACATCTAAAGACCACCCCTACTATCCCCAGACTAATTGTCTTGTTGATAGGTTAAACTGTACATTGATGACTATGCTACGGACATTTGCACGCCAGTTGAAAAGGGAGTGGGACAAGTATTTGCCCCATCTGCTATTTGCGTATGGGGAAGTACCACAGGAATCTACAGGTTTTTCACCCTATGAGTTGTTATATGGGCATAGGGTGAAGGGGCCTTTAGATTTAATTCAAGATGAGTGGGAAGGTGAATGTGAACCTCACAAAGAGTCTCTTGTGGCTTACGTTCTCAACTTTCAGACAAGACTTAAGGAGTTCATGAGTTTAGCTCTAGAGAACCTAAAGGAAAAAATCAATTATGTGAACTACATGGTAAATTTGGTAGGTAGGAGACAAGAGCACAAAATGTACCTTGTGAATATGATGAAACCTTATCACAACAGGCCATAGTATTGAGCATTCATAGTGGATGGCAGGAAGAATCTGAAAACAATATGGTAACTGATCTTTTGGGTGAGGCTAAGATTGACATCTCTGTGAAAAAGATCACCATATCATTGCAGTTAACTCCTAATCAGGTCCAGTAGATAAAAACAGTGTTGCAGGAATTTGGGGACATGCTCACAGGGAAAACTGGGTGTACTGACTTGGTGCAGCACCATGTGGACATAGGACTCCAAAAAACTATTAAGCTGACTCCTTTTAGAGTACCTGAGAGAGTGAAGCAGACTCTGAAAGAAGAAATAAGGGAAATGCTAGAACTGGGGGTAATTCAAGAGTCTAACAGCCCTTGGGCTTCCCCAGTAGTGCTAGTGCCAATGATGGATGGTAGTGTGAGATTCTGTGTAGACTACTGGAAATTAAATAGTTGCACAGAGTCAGATGCATACCCCATGCCAAGGACAGATGAAGCCCTAGAACATCTGGGTAGGGCTAGGTATCTGACTACTATTGATTTGAATAAGGGGTACTGGCAGGTACCCTTGACATCTGCTGCTAGAGAATGGTCAGCCTTTGTAATGCCTTACGGATTGTATACATTTACTAGGATGCCTTTTAGAATGAAAAATGCCCCAGCAACTTTCCAGAAACTGGTAGACCATATCCTGGTAGGAGCAGGGGAATATGCTCTAACATACTTGGATAACATCACTATTTACAGCCACTCCTGGCAGGAACATCTCCAGGTATTGGATAGATTAAGTAAGGCTGGATTAACCATTAAACCCAGTAATTGTCAAGTGGGTATGGCAGAGGTCACTTACTTAGGACACAGAGTGGGAAGTGGTAAAATTAGCCCAGAACCTGTCAAGGTGGAAGCTATCCATTGTAGCCAGTTCCTGTTACTAAGAAACAAGTGAGATCATTTCTAGGGATAGCGGAATACTATAGGAAATTTATGCCCAATTACAGTACCATTTGTACTGCACAGCACAGCACCCCTTACTGACCTAACTAGAAAAAATAAACCAGACAAGGTAGTGTGAACCACAGATTGTGAACAGGCATTCCAAAAACTAAAAGAGATTTTGGAAGGACCCCCTGTGTTAACCAGTTCAGATTACAATAAACAATTTATTGAACAGGTAGATGCTTCAAATTATTGGGTGGGAGCTCTGCCCAGCCAAGTTTCCAATGAAGGAGAAGAGCACCCAGTTGTTTATCTGAGCTATATACTCCAACCTAGAGAAGGGTGTTACGCAGCTGTAGAGAAAGAGTGTTTAGCCAAAGTTTGGGCCTTGCAAAAGCTGAAGCCCTATAATTATGGGAGAAAATTCACTGCACTCATAGATCATAATCCTCTAACATGTCTTAATAGGGTCTTTAAGCAGAATGGAAAGTTAAAGATGTCCAGTCTAGGGGAAGCTCAGTGTGAGAGATGTAACCAAGCATTAGTAGGCAATCCTATGCAAATGAGTGCAAGGATAGTAAATCCCAATTTTCCCTGCCATGTGAACCATGTCCCTAGAGTGTAAGAGTAGGATTAGGGGATTACCAAAGTAGTAGATAGGTGACATCATGGGGGAGGTATGTATCAAAGACTGTAAGCTTATTGGAGCAGAGTGGCATGTATTTGCTGCGAGTTACACAGGACTGGAAGAGGCATGTCTACAGGTGTCTGAAATGAAACCAAGAAACCGAAGGTGTACGCTGTGGCTGCAACCAAAGTTTCTTGCAAAGATGCTTACACTGTGTGCACGCGTGTGCACGCCTGTATACCTGTCTAAGCCTGTGTGCACGTGTGTGTGCCCGTGTAAGCCTGTGTAATGCTGTGTAAGCCTGTGTGCGTGGATGTGCACCCGACAAAGCCTGTGTAAGCCTGTGTAAGGCTGTGGGCATGCGTGTGCGCTCATGTGCGTGTGTTTGCACTTGTTTGCGCGGTGCCGCCCCCTGTGGAAACAGAAAAGGGAAAAGGAAGGAAAAGTAGTAGTAGGAAGTTAACCAAGGAGAACTAGCAGAGCTGCCAGGTGAAATCAATCAGAATCAGCCAATTACACAGGCAGTACACTAGCCCAGCCCAGCCCAGCACTTAAAACTCTGCAAACAACATTCCCCCATGTTTTACTCAGAAACACTGCAACACTGCAGTATACAAAGAGAAGTGAAAACTTAAAAAGCTTAACTGAGAAAAAAAATGTTAGGGGCTGCCATTGCTATTATAAGGCAACATGTACAAGATGCTGAGGGTGGTGCCATTGCGGATGTTACTGAGCAACCCACAGTGAGGAGACGGAGAAGAATTTACAGACCCAGGGTAACCTACCAGGGGCTACATGAGCTGGAGATTGTGGAGCGCTATAGAGTGGACAGAGAGCTCCTGCAGCAAATTGTTGAGCTGTGCAGGCCATGCCTCACACACAGAACCAACAGAGGGGAACCCATCCCAGTGGAAACCAAGGTATGTGTTGGCCTAAGAATACTAGCAACAGGTACCCTCCAGAGACCAACTGGTGATATGATGGGGATTTCACAGGCATCAGCATCCAGGGTACTGCACCAGTTCCTGAATGCCATGTCAGCACATGTCAGTGATCATGTATATTTCCCCAATTCCCATGAGGTACTGACCAGCAATATGTGTCTCTTCCAGCAAATAGCGGAATACCCTGAGGTAGTGGGTGCAATTGACTGCACGCACATACACATCAAAGCACCAGCCGGTGAGCAGGGTAGGGCCTACATCAACCACAAGGGCTTCCACTCCATCAACTGCCAGGTCATGTGCGATGCCCAGGGCATAATACTGAATGTGTGTGCTGGCTGCCCTGGAAGCTACCACGATTCCCATATCTGGCATCTGACGCAGCTGTACCAGACATTTTCCAATGGGAACATCCATGACGGTCACCTAGTGGGGGATGCTGGCTATGCACTGGAGCCGTGGCTGATGACACCCATCAGAAATGCACACACACCTGAACAAGAACTCCATAATGAGGCACACGCACAAACATGAAATGTAATCGAGAGTGTGTTTGGGATGCTCAAGTCACTGTTCTGGTGCCTGGACACATCCAGTGGAGCCTTGCAGTACTCACCAACTACATGTACCCAAATTGTCATGGTATGTGCCATGCTACACAATATGATCCTGCAAAAACAGCTGCAGCAGGAACAGCATGGGGCAGGGCCAAACAGCCCCCCACCATTACCAAGGCCTGCACAGGCACAGCGTGACTCGGAGGAGGAACAACCTGAGCCTGCCCCAGTAGGCAGAAGGAGGCATGCCCAGTATGCCTTGGCCTTGGCAAAGAGGCAATGCATAGCACATACACTGGCTCAATAGGAACCCTGGAAATTATACCTCTCTCTGACTCGCACATAAAATAAAATGGATGCCTAACTTGACACTACCTGTTTCCAAACATGTATAGGGAGTGTAGTATGTGCATCCGACATAGGCAGCCCTGCAGCACCACCGGAGGCATGATTGCCATGTTTTAAGCAATATAAAGCAGTGCTAAGCAGCATCTACCAATATTTAGTATATGTAAACAAAACTGACCATGCTAACTAGCGCAATGTTGGGCAATGTTGAGCAATGTTGGACAAGGTTGGCCAAAGTCGTGCAAAGTTGAGCAAAGTCAGGTAAACATGCTCATATTTTCTGTACTGTTCCTTAAGCAATCTGCTCTGCCTAGCATGAAAATAAAAAGCAGTGACAGGGCTCGAACCCAGGATACTGCGCACTATAGTCACAGTACTGAACCACTAAGCCATGATAGCATTTCAGTGGCACTGACACAGTAGGACAATTGTACAGTAATGCAAACACAAAGAAATGCTGTATCATGTCCCTAAAGAGGCATATGGGTAACCTTCCCCACAGGCCTATGCAGACAGAGGACATCAGGCCAGGTGGTGTGATGTGGGTTGTGTAGGCTATGAAGTCGCAATCTAATATACGTGACATTGGATGCTAGGATCTGTAGCACAGTAGTATGCCTCAAGCCAGTACGATAGGCAACAGTACAGACTGAAATGATGTACGGTACATAGCAGTGCAGGTATAGCAAATGTGTATAAGTGTCAGGTGAAACCCTCATCATATGTACACCCACAGTAACAATCAAGTGTGCCCCTGGGTAGAAATGTACAAAGAATAGCTGTCCCCCCTCTATGTAGAAATGTTGATAAGTCTATGAAAAGTATCTCATGGAAGCCCTGCAGTCACAGCATGATCGCTGTTTATCTATGACACAAAGGTGAGCCCTGCTGTAAAGATACAGCTTGACTTTCCATACACATATAGTATAAATGTCTATACTGGGCTTGCTCACACACTCCAACAAATGTAGTGGATTTCATTCAGCATCACACTGAAAGGTTATACTGGGCATGCTCACACACTTAAAAAACAAAGCAAATGTCAGGCAACAACATACTGGGCATGCTCACACACATGCCAAATACAGAGGTGATAATAAGGGATCTATGAACAAATGTGGATAGACATCTCTACTTCCAGAAACACATTCACAAAGTTGTCAGAAAATCATGCTATGTGTTCACATAAACTGCCAAGGTCTGTGCATGTAGGTCAAAGGAGGTTCCCAGTACTCAGCAGTCATCAGACCCATCAGAGAGTACCACGACACACTTGCGATGAATCAGACTAGGCACGTTCAACAGCCAGAAAGACCAGTGAAGTACCCTAACAAGAGGATTACTGGCCTCAGACAGTTGCCCCATGCAACAAGACTGAATGTAACTCAATCTGTACTCTGTTGCATACTTTCTACTTAGGAGATCTCTGCCCAACAGACAGGTCAATGTCATGGCTACACTCAGATCTGTACTGAGTTACAGCTCAATGGCACTAAATATACAGACCCAACTGATATTGCCAACATCCTGGCAGATAGAATCACTGTTAACTGTACCCCCCTCTCACCCATGAAAGAGCACACCTCTATAATGGAAGACTGCAAAGTTGCTGTCATCATGGCTGCACAGGTAAAAAACACTCTCCAAAGCCAGTATCACAGCAGCCATGGGACCAGATAACTTCACAGTCTGTGTTCCACACAAACCACAGAACGAACAGGCACCACACTGACGTACCATGTGCAGTCATAGCCTCACCTCATGCTTTGTGCCCATTGAATGGTGCACAGTGACGGTTATCCCACTACACAAGGGTGGAGACACCAAGGACCCCAGGAAATATCGCCCCATTAGCCTGATGAGCCCGCTCTCCAAGGCCCTGGAATGTATCATCATATAACATATAAACAATTACATTTGTAATCCCCAAACCCTGGACCACAACCATGTTGGGTTTGTAAAATGCAGATCATGTCACTTAAACCTGATAGATGACATTGAAGCAGTCAACAGAACCTTCAACAAGGGTAAGGTGGTTCACACAGCCTACCTTGATCCTGCCACGGCTTACAACACCACCCCACACTCTGGAAATATAGATAAACCCACTAAACTAGGTATAAATTGCTATGTCACAAGATGGGTTGCCAACAGGCTTACTGACAGAACACACACTGTGAAAGTAGCAGACTCCAAGTATGACTTTGGACCAGTGATGAGTGCAGTACCACAAGGTCCAGTCCTGTGTCTTGTCCTGTTTAGTATCTACTTCCCTGAAGTAAACTTTAACATGGAAGGTCTGTGGCTACAGAAGTTACCAGAGGACTGCAAACTAGGAGCCATAATTGTAAACACTGAAGATGTGGACATCCTACAAAAGGGCCTCACTGAGACAGATGGCTGTTGTCAAAGCCATGGGCTCTAGCTCAATGGCAAAAGGTGCATTGTCATCCCCTTTGTTCAAACCTCTGTAGCCAAGAACTACAACATAGGCGGTAGTATATTTAACACTGAAACTGTGACAAGGGATCTTGGGTCACAGGTGTACACTGGATACAAGTGTGATAATCACATCCCCACAGTAGTCAGGAAACCCTGCTATGTGGCACACCTCATCACAAAATGTGTCTCATGCAGGATAGAAGAGGACATTGTTCCTCACAACTCATCACTCACTAGAACTATAATAGAGTACAATGCCACTTTTGTTATGTACCTCACAAGACAACTACTGCAGCAATACCTCACAAAGAGCATTAGCGGCCAGAAATACATGCCATACACAGATCATCTCAAAATGCTCCATCTGTACTCCCTTGCATATCACCTACTCAGATGTGTTCACTGCCTAACATACAAAGCTATGTCAAACGCAGAGCTGTTGGACATGCTCCACCTAAAACACTCACAATCCCCCTGACCTTCGGACCCAAAACCACAAGTGAAATACAAAATGAAGGGGTGTACCCATTTACCATATGGATACCCACACCTTCAGGTTAGTGGCACAGCATGAGGCCTTGGAGACCATGCAAGTGCAACTAACATTGGGCAAAGATGCTCATCAGATTGTAGCCTGCTACAGATCACCTACCTTGTCACAGGAACCTCACTCAGTATTTCTGAGAACAGTGGAAAATATAGAGGTCCTATCAAACACCATTATATGATGTGATTACAACTACCCAAACAGTGAGTGTGATAATTACTTGTGTGCAACATCCTTTGCCCAATGTTTCCTAGAGTTTAAAAGCTCTAACACCCTGGAACAGCTGGTCACCATGCCCACTAGAGGTGACACCATACTGGACATGATGATCGCCAACATGGGGTACCAGTGTTCCACAACAGAGATAAAGCCCTCGCTGGTAATATCAGATCATAAAGTAATCACACTGGACATCCACATCCCGCCTGCTCACCCAGTCAATGAAACCACCGTGAAGACATTTTCGAAAGCAAACTGCACACGTCCCAAGACAAAAGTGGAAAGTTCAAAAGACCTCTTGCTGTAGGATAATGGTATACAATCTGCCAAATCAGTTACAAGTGAATCCTATGAGCATCTACAGGGATGCATGGATCGAGACATCACAAATAAAACCAAGATGCACTTCTCCAAAAATAAGAAAACAATCTGGTGGTCGTTGCCCATAAATAAGCTAGACAACAGAAGGTGGAAACTAACACCTGATAGAGCCAACTTCACTAAAGGAAAGGCATCACTGATCATTATTAGGAAGAAGCAATGATCACTCATAAAATAATTCAAGGACACTTTCAAAAGACAAATTGCCAAGGACTGTAAGAATGACAACTACAAAGCCTGCGGTAGCTATACCACACATGTAGGTGTCAACTTCCAAATATGCTGTCAGCTACTGACAAATGGCAAGGAATACACTGAACCAACTTTCATTGTCCACATACTGGAGGACATGTTCAGTGCAAATTTCCCCCCATCACCCCCAAAAGGGCCTGTGTCCATCACAGAAGGATGCATAGCCCCAGACGTCATGGACATGAAGGTAAGGACAGCCCTCTCCAAAGCCAAGAACACAGCATCAATGGGACTGGATGGTGTCCCAGGCTGCGTCTTACACTAGGCACAAAAGGAACCACAACTTCACCTACATTCACTGGCCAGACTCAATCGTACCACAGGGTATGTACCCAAAGAATGGCATACACCAACAGTCATCCAGCCCCAAAAAGGGGGTGCCACAACAGAACCTGGAAACCATTGCCCTATACGTCTACTCAGCCTGGTCTACAAAGCTATTGAGCAAATTGTCATGGAACCCATAAACAGTGACATTGGGGACCTCCAGACACTGGACTCTACACAACCCCACCTTGTTAAAGGTAGACCCTGCCTCCTAAACATAGTTGATTTACTACAAACAGTTACCAAGGACATAGATGGAGGTGAAAGTAGTCTACACAGCCCACCTGGACATCACTAAGGACTTTTTACACCATTCCCCACTCTGTCATCATGGACACGCTTACCAGCCTGAACATCAACAGCTATGTCAAAGGATGTGTGGCCAAGTGGCTCACAGATCAAACACATATGTTCAGAGTTGCGGGTGCCATGTTTGACTCTAAGACAGTCACAAATGGCATCCCACAGGTCCTGGCCCTGGGACCCCACCTGTTCAGTAGACACTACTCAGAGGTACAGGCAAGCATGGGAGGAGTATGGCTGAACAGGTTTGCAGATGACTGCTAACTGTGGTCCATAATCGACTCTATGACTGACACACACATCCTCCAGAAGGTGCTTACAGAGATAGATACCTAGTGTCAAAACAATGCCCCAAGAAGAATGGCAAAGAATGCATAGTCATCCCCTTTGACTAAAACAAAGTGCAAACAAATTACCACATAGGTGGTACTCCAGTATGTATGGAGAAAGTCATGAAGGCCCTGGGGACACAGTTAGATAGTACACTCTTCTTTGATGATCACATGGCCAAAGAGTTTAGACGCTCCTTCTATGTAGCCCACCCAATGTCACCTAATGTAACCCACTTTGTCTAGTCTGATGATGTCATCAACCTACAAATATACCTGTGGAAAGTAAAACTCATATACCACAAGCAAAAATAAACTAAAAATCCACGAAAACAGGTAGAGGGAAGCAAGGCAGCAAACACCAACAGATGAAAGTTAATCTTTAATATAGATAAAATGTCAAGCACTTTTCGTTTGAGACTGTGCTCAAACTTCTTCAGACAAACTGATTACACAAATCACAAGTATATATACCAATTAAGTGAGCTGCTCACACAAGCACTACATCAATTAAGCAATTAAAAACTGCACCAAGGTAATAAAGCATTTAAAGGCATATAAAACAAAACTGCCTAAATGCTCTTAATACATGTTTGTACTTAAAACCACCTTCAACTATTGCAAAATAAAATAAAATAAAAATATAACCGTCCAACATCTTGATTAAATAACCTACTGAGGATAGATATATATATATATCAACTAATGTATACTACAAAAAAATAAAAAATATATAATATAAAAAATATAAAAAAATGTGAAAAGTATATATGTATATGTATGCATCTTATCTTGATAAACTTTTAAGTTTTAAAACACTGACAATAGGACAGCATTCATTAAGTCCAGGGGTATTATACGCATTTAATCTAACTTGCCACATAAGTTCTAATTCTTCCAGTTTTAATGGAGTAGGGCCTCCCCTAGGATCTTCGTGAATCTGATCTATTATCATAAATTTAAATTAGTGGTCCGGTTTGAGACTGACATGCTTAGCCAGAGCATTGTCGAGTTTATTCTTCTGAATTGCATAAATATGTTCATACAAACGGTCACGGAGACGTCTCTCCGTTTTCCCTGTGTAGAACGATAAACAATTCTGGCATATTGCTAGATAAACTATCATTTTAGAATTGCAATTCACTTGACATTTCAAAAAGTATTGATGGTTGTGAATAATGAATCTATTAGATTCACTAACATATTGGCAGTAGTTACAAGACTGACACTTGAACATACTCGGTGTTTTTGGGTATGTGCGTTGGCGTTGCTCAAGAAGGGACTTTAAATTTTTTGCCCTTCTATACGTGACCACTGGTCTGTCGCCAACTTTATTGAAAATACTGAAATCACTTTTTAAGATAGCCCAATTTTTACATAAAATTTCATAACAAGACTTACTATTAATACTGAAAGTAGTGATAAATGATGGAACATGACCCGTAGGTTCACATGGTGTATTAATGTCATCTATTGAAACATTAACTGCACTACTATGCTGTACCACTTCTACGTCAGAGAATTAATATTTAATAAAGGTTTAAATAACTGCCTATTCCGTTTGGACCCCACTTCTTCTATAAGTTCATTAATCAGATTCTCAGGATAGCCTCGGTGGATGAACATATTTTTTAATAAACGACATTTTTCAATGAAGTCGGCATCAAGAGTTGACATGCGGGCTACCTGACTAACTGGCCCTTAACTACAGCTCACTTCTGGTGCTGAGGATGACAGCTAGAATAATGCAAAAACGCATTAGAATATGTGCTTTTTCTATGTATCTTAGCTGTATACCTCTGAAGTGAAGAATTTTTAGTTAATAAAATGTCAAGGTATGCTATAGAATCCATACTAAAAGAAGATATAAACTTTAGGAAGTCTGTGGTGTTGTTGAAATAGTCGACTACCATGTCATTAATGGCTCTGTCACCTTTAAGTAAAATAAAAATGTCATCAAGGTAACGTGTATAGAAAATGAACACATCTTTGTAATTGGAATTAGATAAAACAAAAGTGTGTTCCCAATGAGCCATTACCAGATTGGCTATACTAGCACCACAGGGGGAGCCCATTGCTACCCCAACCTTTTGCAGATAAAATTCATTATTAAACATGAAAAAGTTATTGTTGAGAACAATATCCAAAATTTCTTCAACTAGGTCGAGTTCTATTCTGGTACACCCTTTTGCTCTTAAATCCAGCCTGATCCAGTCATTAACTATTTCATGTGGGATACAAGTGTACAAATCTTTGACATCTATAGTTAAAAAATTATGTTGGATGTCAAATGGTAACTCATTGATTCTCTCTAAAAAAAGACCATGAGTCTTTACAATTACATCATCATTAAAAAATTTTTGCAAGATTACATCTATAACTTTAGCACATGCATATGTAGGTGAACCTCTGCTGTCAACTAAAGGACGCATGGGAGGGTCCAAAACATCTTTATGGATTTTATGGATTTTAGGAATACCAAAAAGCCTTTGAAATCTAGGATAAGTGGTCAGCATGTAGTTAAACATTTTCTGATCAATTCTCCCATCAATAAACATTTCTTCCAACGTATTCTTTATATGTAAATATGCTGTATTCAATTCAGAGCGTGAACTAACTAAATATGAAGGGCTATTCAAAAGTTTTAACATTCTGTTGGTGTAATCACCCCTATCAAATACAACCATGCCCCCACCTTTATCCGGTTTACAAACTCAAAGGTCATGTACCTTAATCAAATCGATACAATCCTTCTCATTTAATGAATCTGCACAACCATACTTATAATAATGTTCAGACTGGAATCTATGACGAATATCCAGCTCACATATAAGTTCAAACATCTGAAGGGTAGGATGGAGGGGGGGATTAAAAACACTAGATATTCTAAATGTGTACCTTGACATTTTATTAACTAAAAATTCTTCACTTCAGAGGTATACAGCTAAGATACATAGAAAAAGCACATATTCTAATGCGTTTTTGTATTATTCTAGCTGTCATCCTCAGCACCAGAAGCGAGCTGTAGTTAAGGGCCAGTTAGTCAGGGCAGCCCGCATGTCAACTCTTGATGCCGACTTCATTGAAGAATGTTGTTTATTAAAAAATATGTTCATCCACCGAGGCTATCCTGAGAATCTGATTAATGAACTTATAGAAGAAGTGGGGTCCAAACGGAATAGGCAGTTATTTAAACCTTTATTAAATATTAATTCTACGAACGTAGAAGTGGTACAGCATAGTAGTGCAGTTAATGTTTCAATAGATGACATTAATACACCATGTGAACCTACGGGTCATGTTCCATCATTTATCACTACTTTCAGTATTAATAGTAAGTCTTGTTATGAAATTTTATGTAAAAACTGGGCTATCTTTAAAAGTGATTTCAGTATTTTCAATAAAGTTGGCGACAGACCAGTGGTCACGTATAGAATGGCAAAATATTTAAAGTCCCTTCTCGAGCAACGCCAACGCACATACCCAAAAACACCGGGTATGTTCAAGTGTCAGTCTTGTAACTACTGCCAATATGTTAGTGAATCTAATAGATTCATTATTCACAACCATCAATACTTTTTGAAATGTCGAGTGAATTGCAATTCTAAAATGATAGTTTATCTAGCACAATGCCAGAATTGTTTATCGTTCTACATAGGGAAAATGGAGAGACGTCTCCGTGACTGTTTGTATGAACATATTTATGCAATTCAGAAGAATAAACTCGACAATGCTCTGGCTAAGCATGTCAGTCTCAACTCGGACCACAAATTTAAATTTATGATAATAGATCAGATTCACGAAGATCCTAGAGGAGGCCCTACTCCATTAAAACTGGAAGAATTAGAACTTATGTGGCAAGTTAGATTAAATGCGTATAATACCCCTGGACTTAATGAATGCTGTTCTATTGTCAGTGTTTTAAAACTTAAAAGTTTATCAAGATAAGGTGCATATATATACATATATACTTTTCACTTTTTTATATTTTTTATATTATATATTTTTTTATTTTTTTGTGGTATACATTAGTTGATATATATATATATATATATCCTCAGTAGGTTATTTAATCAACATGTTGGATGGTTATATTTTTATTTTTATTTTATTTTATTTTGCAATAGTTGAAGGTGGTTGTAAGTACAAACATGTATTAAGAGCATTTAGGCAGTTTTGTTTTGTGAGACCTGCCATGTGGTGTACCTGGCAACCTGTGTACACTGCCCTGCGTTTTATGTAGGGAAGACGGACAGAAAGTTTAAAGACAGAATTAGGGAACACCTATATAAAATCAAAGTGACATGTTCTTCAAATGCTCTGTCTAGGCATGTACTCAATACATCCACCCAACATAGCTTTTTGTTTCAAGTAATTCAAAACAATGTTCCATCTCGTAGAAGAGGAGATATTTTTAACACCACGGAACAGATAGAGGCCAAATGGATCATCAGGCTTAGGGCTGATTTGCATCCAGGCCTCAATGACAGAGTCTCCATCAAACCTATACTCAAAGCTAGGAAATTTCATTGAAGCTTTTCACCCCTCTGCCACCCCGTATTAACTTCTGGCTGGTTTTACTTCCACTTTTATACATCACATTTTTCCATTTTTCTCTCCATCGTTGTCTCTGTTATTTTACCCCGCAGGCTTATTAGGGGCCAATTGTTGTGATAGATGCTGATATACCATGTGTTCCTTTTTCATCCAGCACACACATTTCACCTGATTTTGCACATTCAGTCTCATATATATATTTTTTTATATTTTTATGTTTATAATACCAGCTGTATTAACATCTCTGCGTGTGCACATGTCTGATCTGAATTATTTATGCTGTTACAGATATTATGATATTTAGAAGCACACGCTGTACAAGTTTTAGATGTAGCCTTTTGAATGATTATTCTTGTGCATTTATAATTATGCTAAATAGCTCATGTGTAGATATTAATATCTTTATTAATTTGATCCCTATTTTAAGCATGTATTTATACATACAAGTGTCTCAAATGGGATTGTATCGTTCATTAAATATGCGTGCCATTTTTGTTACCAGTATGCATATAAGTAGCAGTATTTATAGGAAAATAGTATGTAATTTTGAAACACTTTATTTGCTGCAGATTGTCTATGAGATGGTTACATAGATATTCAAAATATTTTAAAACATTTTGAATGTTAAATGCAGCAGCAGTTAAAGCAGGGTAAAATGTTATTTCAGAATATGTCTACAAAATGTCTGCATACATATTTTAAATATTTTAAATAATTTAAAACTTTTTTAAAATATTTTATAATATTTTATTTGTAGTAGGATGTGGCATCAGAGTTGTTTGTAGCGTTTTACTACAAAAGTGATGTCACTTTAAATATTTTATGTATAACAGGATGTGACATCAGAGTTGACTTCAGTATGTCCAAACAGGATGTGACATCAGTAGTTGACTCTAGCATTTTGCTATAAAAGGGATGCTAGTATGTTTGTTTGTTAGTGGCCTGATGAAGATTCGTTGAAAGTGCTAGCCCTGTGTTTTAATTATTCTAATAAACGTGGTTTCTACTGGACGCTTGGATTTATTTTTACATGCTGGCTGCGTGTTTTTTCTACAAGCTATTGCCCAGTGGATGAGTAGGTTCGAATGAACACTCTATGGTGATTTTGACTCTTGTTTATTGGATTAAGAGTTCGCAAAGTAAAGCAGTTTATAGTCTACAGCTTCGTTTCTCTTTGTGGAACATTTGGTTACCTTCTGTGACTGACTTGAACTGAACACAGCAAGTATACTTCCCACTATTTCAGCCTGGTTTTTTGTTGTACTTTATTAAAAAATATGTTCATCCACCGAGGCTATCCTGAGAATTTGATTAATGAACTTATAGAAGAAGTGGGGTCCAAACGGAATAGGCAGTTATTTAAACCTTTATTAAATATTAATTCTACGAACGTAGAAGTGGTACAGCATAGTAGTGCAGTTAATGTTTCAATAGATGACATTAATACACCATGTGAACCTACGGGTCATGTTCCATCATTTATCACTACTTTCAGTATTAATAGTAAGTCTTGTTATGAAATTTTATGTAAAAACTGGGCTATCTTTAAAAGTGATTTCAGTATTTTCAATAAAGTTGGCGACAGACCAGTGGTCATGTATAGAATGGCAAAATATTTAAAGTCCCTTCTCGAGCAACGCCAACGCACATACCCAAAAACACCGGGTATGTTCAAGTGTCAGTCTTGTAACTACTGCCAATATGTTAGTGAATCTAATAGATTCATTATTCACAACCATCAATACTTTTTGAAATGTCGAGTGAATTGCAATTCTAAAATGATAGTTTATCTAGCACAATGCCAGAATTGTTTATCGTTCTACATAGGGAAAATGGAGAGACGTCTCCGTGACCGTTTGTATGAACATATTTATGCAATTCAGAAGAATAAACTCGACAATGCTCTGGCTAAGCATGTCAGTCTCAACCCGGACCACAAATTTAAATTTATGATAATAGATCAGATTCACGAAGATCCTAGAGGAGGCCCTACTCCATTAAAACTGGAAGAATTAGAACTTATGTGGCAAGTTAGATTAAATGCGTATAATACCCCTGGACTTAATGAATGCTGTTCTATTGTCAGTGTTTTAAAACTTAAAAGTTTATCAAGATAAGGTGCATATATATATACATATATACTTTTCACTTTTTTATATTTTTTATATTATATATTTTTTTATTTTTTTGTGGTATACGTTAGTTGATATATATATATCTATCCTCAGTAGGTTATTTAATCAACATGTTGGATGGTTATATTTTTATTTTTATTTTATTTTATTTTGCAATAGTTGAAGGTGATTGTAAGTACAAACATGTATTAAGAGCATTTAGGCAGTTTTGTTTTATATGCCTTTAAATGCTTTATTACCTTGGTGCAGTTTTTAATTGCTTAATTGATGTAGTGCTTGTGTGAGCAACTCACCTAATTGGTATATATACTTGTGATTTGTGTAATCAGTTTGTCTGAAGAAGTTTGAGCACAGTCTCAAACGAAAAGCGCTTCACATTTTATCTGTATTAAAGAAGATTAACTTTCATCTGTTGGTGTTTGCTGCCTTGCTTCCCTCCACCTGTTTTCGTGGATTGAAAGTAAAACTCACAGTAATTTGTATAGCTCATCGTGTAAATGCGTACTCCTGTAGAGAGTACTCATACACCTTAAAAGTGGTATACTAATCTTTGTTAGGTCTGATGATGTCACCATCCTTCAAACATACCTATGGAAAGTAAAACTCACAGTAATGTGTATAGCATGTCATGTAAATGTGTACTCCTGTAATATCATAAACCAGTTAGGTAGGGGTTTGAATCCTGCACTTAATGAGTGTGTGTCTGTTTGTGTGTGATCTCTTTTAAGAGGAGCAACCTTTTTGGAGAGTACTCATACACCTTAAAAGTGGTATACTAATCTTTGTCAGGTCTGATGATGTCACCATCCTTCAAACATACCTGTGGAAAAGAAAACTCACAGTAATGTGTATAGGGCATGGTGTAAATGTGTACCCCTGTAGTATCATAAACCAGTTAGGTAGGGGTTTGAATCCTGCACATGACACCTGTCTGTTTGTGTGTAATAACCTTGGAGAGGAGAAACCTTTTTGTAGAGTAGTAGAACACCTTATAAGTGGTATACTTATCTTTGTCAGGTCTGATGATGTCACCATCTTACAAATATACCTGTGGAAAAGAGACATCCCAGTAATGTGTATAGCACGCCGTGTTAATGCATACTGCTCTAGTATCATGAAGTAGTTAGGTATGGGTTTGAATCCTGCACTCAGTGAGTGTGTGTGTGTATCACTGTTGGTCAATGTGTACTGAGTTTTGCTTTTACTACTGTATGACATGTCAGTATGCATTGCACATGTGAGGTAACTGTGTGGCAAATACATATACGTACATATTACCTCAATTATTGCATGTGTGTGAACCCTGCTGTCTCCAAGGACACAACTGTCATCTTTGCCAGACTGTGCTGCTGCTTCTCAGACATTAGGTCACATCTGTATGCTTCTGACAAGGCCAGCCACTGCAGTGACCCCTGGCCTAGGTCATCTGTGTCACACACACTCATTACGGTTACTATTGAATTGTGTGAGTGAGGGTTTATGGCCGAGGTATATGTTAGACCGGTTCTAACGCAGCAAAGTCTTTCAATGATGGCTATTCATTATAGGTGTACAACAACCTTTGTGGATATGCATGCAAACTCCTCATTGCTTATGTGATCCACTAAGGTATTTCAAAAAAACCTTAGGAAATGTGATTATCAAAGGAGAGATGGCGTAACATTTGGTTGCATGTACACATCAGTACCTGTTCATCATGTTGGTGGCTACTACCTATGTGGTACTGTGGGGATACTATGTTCCGTAAAGGTGGATGACTATGCTTAGTTTGGATAATAGCTTTACAGCGTTTGACAACAGTTATCTGTCTGTATGGTACCCTTGTGGTGGATGTGTGTGTCATCTGGAGAATGCATTATAGGCCACAGTATACATTACCAGATGTGGACGGACATATCCCTACTGTGATTGCTTGTACCTAAGAGAGCTATATGCCAGACAGGAGTGGTGCCAGTAATGGGTGCAGGTGAATACCACTGGTTACTGGCATAGTATAGTACCTGAAGAATGCAAATTTTGCTGTGTGTCCTACAGCTGTGTGTCAGTCGTGAAGACATCATCTAACGATTGGTTATGGTCAGGCTGTTGAAGTTATGTATACTACCAGAATGCAGAACAATGACAGATAGTAACAGTATCACCCACAGCACAGTGTCAAACCATGTCATACACACATGTGTAGTCAGGTTCCAAAATGTGTGCAGTACAATGCATACTGGCCACCAATAGAAACTATGTAGCGTTACTGTGTAATACAGGGCATGTCACCCTGCCCATGTGTCCACTATGCACATACATGCAGACAGTGCACCTCCACCATGTTCACAGATGTACACCTGCAAATCTGTGCTACACACATCCCACACATACTGTCCACTCTCTAACACATGCTGCCAATACTACACACATCAGCCAAGTGGCATGTGGGCGGACAATACACTATTTTAACTAACACTGGTGTATACAATACTACAATGACAATCATAGCTTTAATGCATCATGCCTGCTCAGCTACACCTTCAAGAATATCATTACACTCTACTGCTGACAACATGGTAACATTGCTGTACTGCTATAAAGTCACCCTGTGCATCAGCACCATGGTAGCCTGTTCCTGCATCAATGTTACAGATGACAGGAGGTGGCACAGGTTTCATCATATGCACAGGGTGTGTTGTTCGTTTGCCAGAGGCCTACAGTGAGCCATCCAATTGACATGTATGTGTGTGTGTGTGTGTGTGTGTGTGTGTGTGTGTGTGTGTGTGTGTGTGTGTGTGTGAGGGGCAAGAGTACTGCTATGGGCCAATGTTGATGTAATGTGTGAGGGTATGTGTTAGCCCTAGGTGTCTGGTTCCTGTGTGTGTGTGTCTGCATGCACACAGTTCCACCATGTGGCTGCCATATACGGGTATTTGTGGGACAGCCACAGACTGTACCTGCCAGGCTTTACAGATCACCGTCTCTGGCCAAGGATACGGTACCTGTGCCTGGCAGGGATGCTACTGACACTATCAGATACTAAGCCAGACTGGGTACTATCCCCAGAGGTAAATGGATGTACACTGGACCCAGGTCCCTGCTGGGACTGTCCAGAGCCATGTGCACGTGGTCTTCTAGGACGTTCTATCGACAGCCCACCCCCAACATTGCTGGGGCTGGTACTGGCACTACGGGAGTGGCTGTGACTTGTGGGATGTCTGTGGCGACTGCCAGCTGCTGATGTTGCTGGCATACGTCCACGTGGATGACTCAACCGTCCCGCACTGTCCTGACACATGGACATGACATTGCGGAGGGCATCTAATGTCTCTCCCCAATATCTATCTGTGGCCTCAGTGTAATGACAGATGGCACCTGCTAGGTCACAGATACTGTCAATTATGGTGGAGTTGTGTGCCCTCTGTGCCCTTAGTCCCTGTCTGGTGTACTGTTTCATATGTGCCTGTGCCTCCATGACAGCCTGGAACATGCGTGACATTGTCAGACCTGTGGTACGTCTGCCAGTGGCATGATGAGCAGCAGTGCTCCGTCGAGAACCCCTGGACATCTGTCTATGTGGTACCCTTCCAGACATCTGGGTATGGCTGCTGTGCTGGGATGCATGTGCCATGGATACCACACTGTCCTGGTCAATGTTGACTGTATGCTGTCCCTCAGCTAAGGGCATTGGTGATGGATGTATTGGCAGTATGACTGTGTGCATGGATGGGGTGGACACTTGTGTACTGTCAATTGGCAGCCCAACAACAGACCCTGGAACACATGCCTGTGCCTCAACACACCTATCATCATCACCACTATTTTGCTCAGTGACATTGGTTTGCCCGCTGCATTGAACCAGCCCAAAGTCAGCACCTGTGAGAGGAAGACAGGAAACACACTTTACGACCTGTACATGATGTTGGCACACATGAAAACATGCACACATGCAAACATGCACACATGCACACATGCACACATGCACACAAATGCACTCCTCACTAAAACAGACACACACACACACACACACACACACACACACACACACACACACACACACACACACACCACCAGCAATCCAGAACATACTCAATAGTGGGTGATGGTGGGGTACAGTATCACAAGGCAAACAGTTATATCACACGTGTCAGCATGACATGTGTTGCTCAACAGCATGCAGTGCGGGTGTAGACAGCCCTTGCTAATAGCAGTATACATGGCTTTGATGCATGTGTGTTGTTGTTCAGTGATCAGCCTCACCCTGGAACACAATGTGTACATGGACACAACATTGCTGTGCAAGTCTTAAAAGCTCTGCAATGTCTTGTGCACCATCACTCACAGGTATACATGCCATGGATGTGTATCGGTGTATCACATAGATATCCATTTCTGATTAGTGCGGCTGTATCTTTAGCAGATGATTGTGGACACAGGCTTAGCACATGCATGCTATGTATACACACAGGATGAGTGGTGCATGTATACCTGATGGAATACCATTGCTCAACATAGCCATTGTACAGTGGTTATGGTGAGTGTAGGACATATTGTGGATATGCCAGTGCCAGCCATGACATGGCATGCTACAACACAACTGCAATGTTAAACTTTACACATACACAGTGTGTGTCATGTGACCTATACACTCAATAGCATTACATGACATATATGTGTCACTTTGTACAAGTGGTGATTACTATGCATAATGTGTATTGGTGCATATGTTTGCACACACACAACATTGAGGTGCATAGCAGTTAATGCTATGTGTGGTACTGTGGTCACTGTAACTGGATGGGGTGTAGTACCATGAGCCATCATCATGCAGCATCATGTGGTCACTCAAGGCTACTAATGTGTGCCAGACTGGCACATACCATGCTGTACCGGAACTGCAGTACCATGGCTACATTCACCATTTCACAGCCACTTGTTACATGGGATTGTAAGGTGCCCAATAGGGAGCATTGCCTAACATGAATGTGTTGCGTGTTGGAGAGTGTCGCACTGCCCCATGATAAGCCTCTACCCCTCAGGTATATTATGTGTGCTGTGTGGATGACATTTAGGATACTGGAGTGTGACCTTACAGCATGTGTCTGAATATGCCATGTGTAGCATATTAACATATACTGTGTATGACAGAGTTGTGTATGTCGTGTGCATGTGTATCGACTGCCTATCCAATGTCCACTATAGTGTAGCCACAATTGTTTGGGATGCTCTGTGTATTGCATGTGTTTGAGGCAGCCACTCACGTTACTGAGATGGGCATAGTCTCACAGCAAACATGCACAGCATGCATTATGCATAGGTGTGTTACATGTGTACATGGCCTACACCTCACCTATGACATGCACATTTTATTAGCAATATTAAATGTAGAACACACTCACCAGCATGGGTCTGCTGCCTTGCTGTCACACCAGAGGGACCTACAAGGATATGAAACAGTTTGTCAGTGGCAACAACTGTGGCATTGCTACTGTGGCTTTGCAATCTTACAGTAGCACAATGGTTGACGGTCACAGGCCTACACATCATGTTCCAAATTTTCAGTATTGAACAACACCAGGCTCCACATCTTCTAACTACACAGTACACATCTCACATATGCATGATCTAACAATAGAGGTAACAGTAGTCTACAGATATGCCAACTTACCTGCACTCTCCATGTGAACTTGCTGGGGGGCTCCGGCCTCCATGATGATGCATGTGTGCTGTTGTTATTGTTGGCCGGGAGCCCCCAGGCTCAGGAGCAGCTCCTCCACTCTGGTGAGGGGGGGATGGGTGGCAACCCCACCACCTGTGGCAAGCTGTTGCCTACGGACATCAGACGCATGCTGCCGGACATGTCTAAGTAAATCACTGCAGTGATGTTGTACCTGCTCATAAGTCTGGTTATGCATGCCTATGTCATTTATCCTATGGACTTCATCTTGCCACAGCGCAGTCCACTCATGCTGGTCCTGGCTGGTTCTTGAAAATGGCAGGTTGTACTGTTCGATGAGACAGTTGGTTAGTATCTCATCCTCTGCATGGCTGTATGCAGGATTGCGATGGTGGGACATGGCCCTGGAAGACAAGAAAACAATATGTGTGAGCAAGTCATGTGGCACACTTAACATTCTACAGTACAGATATCACTGAACTGCCATAAATAGCAAACTATTGTCTGTCAGAGGATACACACTTTCAATGCCACATATCAGTGCTCAACCCACAACTGCCTGACACGCTGTATATATTAAAACATTTTCTGCACAGCAACAAAGATAAACCACTATGTAAGACTATGCAACAGTACATGGCACACTGTATGCAACACAATGCACCACCTAGCTACAGTAGGTAAATATCCAGCTAATGCATAACGAAATATGTAATCCATTGCAATGATTGTAAAGTCCAGTTACAGTATTACCAGTATACCACACTAGTTGTTGATGGAAAACCCCTGCCTACAATATGTGCACATTCGTGAATATAGGAGGCATACTGCTGTACTAGACTATACATGTTGCTAGATGCCCACTTATATCCTGTAACACACATATGACCGGGGCATGTTATAGGCATGCCCACACACACATCAGACATACATACAGGACACAGAGGTATGGCAACCCAGATGAGCTTTACGTGTGTACCATACAGTACTGTGTGCCAGTACTTACAAACCCTTATGCCTGAGGTATGTAATCTGTGAGGACTACAGGGAACACACAGAACAGTGTTTCCAAGCAATGTGGACATACACCATACTGTGCTGTTTAGGCCTACAGCTTCAGGTAGTACTACAGTTCATACAGGGGTTTGATTCACCAGCAGTACCAATCAATGAGCATACATGTACTGCTTTATCCTCCAATGGCACACCCCAGTTAACACAAAAGGACTACATCAGACCGTATGCCATACTGCTTTTTCTGGCTAGCAATATTATACACATCTTTTGCTGGGATCAGAGCTAGCACACATAATACCATGACAGAAACAATTTCCACTAAGCTATCCCACATATACACAACTGTGACACATTCACCAACACATTCACCATCACACTCAGTCAACCTCACATGGCAATTATTGCAACAAGTACATGTGGATGTGTATTGGTTCATAGGTAGGTTATAGGCTATTGGCCCTAGGGCCTATAGAAGCCTAGCCAGATGGTACCCTGGCCTTTGACACCCAAGTAATTTAGTTCCATGTGTCCCTGTCAAGCAGACCCACAGAGGTGGTTCCCGAGGTGTAATTCCTATCTCACATCCAATCATCAAGACTATTCATGATGGGTGCTACTGAGGAGCTTTGTTTGCTATTGCTAGGTAGTTTGTTCCACAGTATGGGATGTCTCTGAGATAGGAATCTATCCCTCCAGCATGTTCTGTCTATTGTGGTGACAAGGTTTAGGTCCCTAGAGTGTGTAGTTTGTAGGGATAGTGATCTGTTTATGTGGAGCATGTCCAACAGCTCTGGGTTTGACATAGCTTTGTAAATTAGGCAAGGGTCACCTCTGGGTTGCCGGTATGCAACACAGTGTAGCTGTGGTTTGGTGAGACGGTATGCATAGGGCACCTGTTTCAGGACAGTATTACTCTTTGTGAGATATGTCTGTGGCCTTTCCAGTTGCTGTAGATGTCTTGTGGTGTACATACCAGAAGGGGCATTGTACTCTATAATGGGTTTTGTGAGTGATGAGTAGAGGGGAACACTGACCTCTTTTTCCCGAGATGACACAGCTTTTGTGATGAGGTGTGCCATGTAGACAGATTACATGACTATTGTGGCACTGTGATTATCAAAGGTGAGACTACTGTCCACCTGTGTCCCATGGTCTCTTATCACACTGTCGGTGTTAAGTTGACTACCACCTATGTGGTAGTTCATGGGTACAGAGTTTTTAGCAAAAGGGATGCAAATGTATTTCAGACATTGAGCTTGAGGCCATGGCTTTGTCACCAGGCATCTGTCGCAGTAAATGTGACTCAGTCTCTCCCTGTCTCTCTCTCTCTATATATATATATATATATATATGTATATATATATATATATATATATATATATATATATATATATATATATATATACACACACATACATATAAACATCCATTGGTGTACATATAGATATACATATAGGCACATATACAGTCCACCTGTCATGGTGGGAATATCAATTATGCAAAGTATGGGAGGTATACAGTTATGTAATGATATTGCGCAGTCTTGTGTGAAATGCATTGAAGGTGTTCTCAGCCCATGTGGCTTTAGCAGGCCTCACTGGCTGCGACACTGCAAACCTAACAAATCACACCCACAGCGTTTAACCACCACATGTCATATACCAGCAAACAGCCATTGTCCACACTACTGTACAGAACACAGATGACATGGTTCAGATGTTTGACATTTAATGCTGAGCTACATATATCACAGTTATGTCCCACTGCACACAGCTACACACTGATTTGTCCATGGCAGTGGTTATGCAGGGCATCTGTGCATAGATACGTACTGCTGCCACATATTGATGTTTCAAAGTATGTAAAGTAGTCTTCAAATACATCTACTACATGCCAGTAAATACATATCTGTTACATATCTTTCCTTTGTATGTGTTTGTAGTTTTCACTTTGCTGTATCTTTGACTTTATTTTAGATTTTTATTGTTTTTATTTTTTTTTTTATTTTATTTGGTTTTTTTTCACTGGTGTGGGTGGGGGTGTGCGTCTCTCTCTCTCTCTCTCTCTCTCTCTGTCTCTCTCTCTCTCTCTCTCTCTCAGCATCTGCAATGGGATGATTGCATGTGTGGCCAGCAGGTACAGCCTGCTTTTATAGGTATCTGCACATGTGCATGTGATGGCCTCTGCACCAATTGGTGTCCACCATTTGGTAATTGCATGCAGTCTGCTGTGTGGTAATTGCAGTACTCACTGTCATAGCAACCCAGTGCTATAAATTGCTATGTCAGGTAGGCATAGCCCTTTCAGCTTTCCAAAGTGGGGCCCATTCGTGTTTGCTGTGGACACCGTTGTGTAAGTCAGAAGGTTGGTATACTTCTTATATGTGAAGCTAGGGGTGTAGCCAGAGATTTAAATGTTGTACTCAGACCTGAATGTTGCCACTTCCACTACACAGTTGTCAGTGTAGATTTGTAATCACCCCTACAAATACTAATGCAAGATACATGGGTGTATGTAGTTTCTTTTCTACTTATACAATTAACTGCCATACAAAAGTAGTTATTGAGATGTATTCATTTGATACATAAACTGTGAACTGCTATACTGTGAATATTAATTTACCCACTTTTGAACAGTTTCTGCTTTTTTTGTGTTGACATTAGCACAGGCTGCTCAAGAAAACTGGACAAATTTCAGTACTGAGTGTGCCTACCTACATCCTTGGTAGACCCTGAACACACAGGTTTATTGTACATTTGGGTAGGGGTGCAGAAGGACAGAGAGCATTATGTATTAATGTGTGAACTTTATCTTGCTGGACTTAAAGGGTTGCTGTGTACCTGTTAGTTTACCAAGGCAAGTAGTCTATCTGCGTAGCTCCCAAATGTGGACCTATCCAGATGGTAGCCAGAGGTTAGCCTGTTATTCTTTGTCTGTACACCACACCAGTCTTTTCAGCACTGGAACAATGGCATTGTCACAGTTGGTTGCTACCAGTACATGGCTACATCCCTTGATATTTCACTGTTGTACTCCTACATAAGGGTATGCTTCTGGAACTCCTTCCAAAGCTATTTGCACAGTGTGTAACAGCAGAATAGCTGATATGCATGTGTGTTTCTGCCTCTGCCAGGCCTCTCAAACACTCAGGTACATATTTGAACAGACTCAGGGAAAAGTAGGTAGAAGTGAGGTACACCTTTACAATATTAGAGACATTAAGTTGTGACTTTGAGAGAAACAGCGCATATGGATTAATACACATTTCCTGAAGTACAAGCGGTGTCCAACTCTTACTTATTATCATGATTCATTAAGTGTAATTCACCACCTTTCTGCCTAACGTCAGTAGCTTTCAGAGGGATTCAGAGTGACACAGGTAAAACCTGTCTCAAAATCAGGGACATGCCTGAAATGTAGTCACAGTTGCAAAGTATGGCCTCTGCCCTAATCAGATATGCTAGTGTTTGTCCTACTATGATACTGTGTGGGGGCTGTAAAGTGCTGCTGTAACATTATTTCCTGCTAGTATGGCTGGTTCTCTTTTCACAGTCGTGTAATGCAATTCCACAAGAACTGCTGGTAAGGATCCACAGAACAGGATTTGTGTTATGGCATTCCTATTTGTCCTTTACATTCACTCATTCTGATGCATGATATATTGATTTCAGCACCAATTTGTTGCATGTTTACCATGGCTCAGTGGTACTTCATGCAGTCTAGTGTGTACAAGGTCTGGGGTTCGAGACAGAGGTATTTTATTTTGCTGCTGAGCAGAACAAGGGCCCTGACATACAGAGTAACTAAGGCACTTTTAAGCAGTTGTAAGCAGGTTTGCACAGGTTTGTGCGATGCTTAGCTAAGCGCACACAGGCACACACTCGCGCAAACCCGCTAACTACTGTTTAAAAGTGCTTACTCCCGCTAACCCCCACGCTCATTTCTTTGAAAGAAAAGAAAATGGGGAGATAGGAAAGTGCTGAAAAAGGGGCACAACGAGGGAAAGACAGTAGGGAAAACAGCTAGGGATGTGCAGGATGGGTGTAGGGAATGTCCATAGCTGTCCATTTCTTTAACAGCAACAGCTGTGCATATACTAATAATTTGGATCGAAATTTGAAACCTTCCACCCCTTAGAGAGAGGTGAGGACAACGAAGTATGTTGTACTGCCAATTAAATTTCAGTTTATGTGTCCAGCGGACATGTGTGCAAAATGGGCAGCTATGTATGGGGCGTAATTTTTTTGTGGGAGCAGATTGCCCATTTTTTTTTCAGGTGAGAGTGGAATGTGGGGTAGGGGAAGTAGGTATATTTGGGGAGGTAGGTTGGGGAGGTAAACAGACAAGACAAACAAGATGCATACAGGGGTGGAATATGACACATGGGGTGGGTGAACACCATTGACGGGGAAGGGTGTTTGGAAATCGCAAGTCCATGAGCCCACAGATGGCAACAGTGGAACTGAGATCCCCACCCATGGGCAGTCATCACTGCACCTTCACAGCCAGGAGGGTGGCTGTGCTGGGGGCTGCGTAGGAGGGGCAGGCTCACCCGTGAGTCACTCCAGTCTTGCCTTGAGCTGGTGTAGAGGATCAGCGACTGAATGCTCAATCTCCCTATGCACCACAGCCCGGACTGTTTGGAGGGTGATAGGTGGCCCTCCTCTGGCCACGCTTGCACGGGGGGAATTAGCCCCATCCCTTGCAGTGCTTCCACCTGAAGGTGGCACAGGACCAATGGAGGAAGGGGTCCCGGGCTGGGCACCGGACCTGCTGGTGCCAGGTGCCATCACCAGTGGGACAGGTGGGTCCACTGGGACCAGCCTTCCCATACGTTCTATGTTTAGGAGGTTTCAATGACAATATGGGTTAGTAATAGCCAATAGCATTCCAATTTAGTTGTAACAGCATGCAGTAGTATTCCCATTAATCCAACACACCAGAGTTCCAACAGTTGAACAGCAAGCATAACACATGCACATATAGAACAACAGTGGACATTCCAACATCATGCAGGATTGATTGGTGGCAACAGGCCACCAAGATTGTGGTATGTGAACAAGGCACATGCATCAAAGTAAATGCAGATATTTATAAACCAATAGGACATGTGTCCCAACAAATGTTATGAGATTAGACATACCCATTGAGGTGTGGATTTGCATTGTTTAGGCACATACAGTAGGGTGTAAAAAGATACCTCCATTAACAACTCATATATACTTGTAATTTACACTATATTCCTATTGACTACAGTTATATATCCCCTACATGTATTATTACACTGGGCAATGTCTGTTAAATTGTAAAATGGGTTTTGCTAGTTCTTGATATACCTGACCTGTATCTGACATACAAACTGTCCTGGATGCAGATATTACTGCTACATATTTATATATTTAATTTATATTTAAATATCTACATGTCTGTATGTGTTCAGGTGACATTATCAGGTATATGTTGACAGCCCCCTACATTTCTAGCAGCACACTGACATTTCTGGGGAACAGAATAACAAGCTATTCATGTGCCAGATTAACCTGTACATGCTGGCCATGAACTGACAGTTGAGGACTATATATATGCTTAACAGCTACTGGCACTCCCTTCATCCACTTTATAAGGGCCTACCCATGTGTGGGTTGACTGCGCTTACTACAACAGTACTATTTCTATAATGAAAGGGTACAACAACATATCGAAGAAAGTGACATGGACACACTCCAGGAATTATACCTTTATTTATTACATTACACACTTTTCTAGTGGCTCTCTCATTTATTTGATATATCAGTGCATGCAGAGGTCTTTTATTCAAGGCATATTATACCTTTATTAATGGGTTACAACACCTTTTCATGCTGTCTCATTTATGTTATATAACAGTACATTCAGAGAAGTTATTCAACACTCATTATACCTTTATTAATGGGTTACAACACTCTTTTTCAGGCTCTCTCACTTCTTTTATATGGCAACACATGCAGAATAATTACTAATTTGCCTGGTGGTGCAGCCTTAGCAGCCTATCTGCATAGGCTTACTGATTCACAGCATGGACACCTGCAGCTGTGAAGTAAATGAAGGGATATTGAGACATACCTACCCATAACATGGGCTACTATAGCAATTCTTACATACTTCATTCCATGGCTACATACTCAGTAGTGGGGCATTTTCCATTTGACGGGCCTCCTGTATCCACTGGTTCAGTCGGTCCTCCTTGCATCTCTTCAGGTCTGGGAAGTGGTGTCTGGCCTGCTCACCAGTCCGAGGGACGCCTGTGGCATTGGTGAGATCATGTACTAGACAGTTCCAGGCTTCCGCTTTGTATTCAGTGCCCTAAAACTGGCCCTGCAGGAGTCTTGCATCATGATGATGGACGAGGAGCCAAACCATTACTTTTGACTCCTCAATGCCCCACTGTTGCACTCAAAAATGAGAGCCCTCTCCAACACCAGCCATACTGTCTGCAAATGGGAGCTACAACCAGTTATGGTAATTATTCCCACCTATGGAGCTTAAATATGCCTCATTTCCCACACTTATTTGTGATTGGCCGGTTTTGAAAATTCTCAGCTAAGAGCAAACCTGCTTAGCAATGGGTAAAGTTCCATTGATATATATGAGTGTGTTGGAAATGCATCCATATTTAAAGCTGTCATGGCATAATGGTTTAGTACTGTGATTATGGTGCACAGTATTCCGGGTTCAAGGGCTGCCATTGCTTTTTATTTTACTACTGGCCAGACCGGCTTGGAGGTGTGGCTGTGTTTAGCTGACTTTGCTCAACTTTGCCCAATGTTGCTCGACGTTGCTCTACGCTGCCCGACGTTGCACTAGTTAGCGTAGTGTGCAGCTCTGCGCGAACATGTTTTGTTTGCGCTAGTTGGTGTGATGCGCAGCTCCGCGCAAAACTATTGCGCTAGTTATAGCAGTGCTAAGCTATGAGCAATTGTACTTAACTGTGCTTAATACTAGTAAACTTTGCTTAGTAGTGCTTCACATTGCTTGAGATACGTTACTTATGCATTTATCAGTATGCATGACCATTCCACATGCTTATATATATATATTAAATATCGTTCACTACCACATAGGCCATTTCAATGCATTTTACTGAGATTTAAAAGGTAAATGTCAGGAATTCTATTTATGCACACATTTACGACAGAAAATAGGTACGGGAGTGGCGGGACTCGAACCGGGAATGCCTACTCTTTGTGCGAGGGCTCTACCACTACGCTATTGCTATTTGGCTTAATTTGCATATAAATAGTTTATTATCCTCCTCGATATCTACACTGCTAACTGTAGCTAAGCAATGGTTAAACCCGTGCATACACCTGCAAATACAGGCAGCTATATTGGGAATAATTAAAAAAAAGGAAACCTTTACATTTTAAACTTGTACAGGGATTTAGAATGTGGGGGAGTGTAGTGTTGGGTATGTGGACATTTGAGCGTACTCGCTCATTTCAGTTGACATTTGCAGTTTAGGCACTTGCAGGGGCATGGATATTTGGACTGCTCGGTAGTCTGACACTCCCCCTGCACTCATCCACGCTCCGTGTAAGCATTAGAGTTGAGTCAGCATGCCCTCATGAATATGCATGATGCGCTGACATCATACCCTTACACTGCAGTTTCCGTGTAAGACTTAGTTAGTCTTACATGGAGGATTAGTGAATCCCGGCCATTAATTTTTAATTTTATAATCATTTTTACTTACTGTTAAATATTTTCATTATTTTACACTGTGTTTTTTTTTTCTTTAGAGATTAGAGAGCGCTTCTACCTGTTTGATATTCCCCAGGTCACCCTGAGGCCTGGCTGTTCTGGTCATAGCTATTATTTATTTTGATAATTTATTCTTTTTCTGCTTATTTATTTATTTGTTTATTTATTTATTGTGTTTTACGGAATCTGGTTCATATTTTAAAGTTTTTGATGAAAAAAAGGTGTCTGACTTTCTAAAATAAAACAATTGCAAATTTTCATAATTTGCATAGTGGTTTATTTTTCTACATGCGAAATCAGCTGTTACCCTAATAAAACTCATCAAGTCATGCAACGGAATCTTTCATCTAGAAACATTTTCTTTACTGATTAGTGCAAGTAAAAATTTTATACAAATTTACTTTTAAATCCAATTTATCTGAATGTGACAGTATAAGTGATTTATGGCCTAGCAGGAAAAGAGGTTACCATTGATATACAGAAAGACTTAATTAACATGCAAATAATAATCAAAAACAAATGTTTGCTGCTTAATAAGAAAAGCTAACCATTGTTGTGTATTGAAACAATCTATCCTGACTAGCTTCTGGCTTAAAAACAATTTAAAGGCAGTTTCAGTAAGTTTATATGATAATGGAGCAAATTGATGCAATTTATTCATTGTTATTTGGGTCAGAAAAGAGATGTGATTTATATACAATGACTGTCATAATTTTATTTTGGCCTTCATTCCATCAATCTCCATTATATTCCCATCCCCTATTGGCCAATTCTTTCCTGTAATCCTTGGTGTCAATCATCTAGCAGATTTATTTTTGCACCTAACACACACACACACACACACACACACACACACACGCACACACACACACACACACACACACACACGCACACACACGCACACACGCACACACACACACACACACACACACACACACACACACACACACACACACATGCACACTTGGTAAAGATTACAATGTAATGTTGCTTATATTGTGTCAGTGGGGATCCATGGTTTCACACTCCAATAGCCATCTAGAGTATTTTGCAGTCAGTCCTTAGACGGGGGAAGGGGGTTCTTCATCTCCCTGAGTCCCTAGTACAGAAGAAGAACTTCTGGGCCTTCTGCAGGTGGTACATCTGCTGTGGAAATCGCCACCTCCCTCACCTTACTGGGTTAGCTGGTATCACTCACTCACTCACTCACTCACTCACTCACTCACTCACTCACTCACTCACTCACTCACTCACAGCCATTCTCTAATGCCTATACTTTTAATCAAACCAAGGACATTTGGTCAAATACTTGGAGGGAATGTCTATGTTGCAGAGCTGTTAGAAGCACAAAGCACTGTTATATAATGATTTCCAATTATTTCAAGCCAAAAGTGCATCATTATCCTAACAACACCTGAAGACTCAATCAAATCTCTAAGTACATTCTCATTTGGTAGTATCAAACAATTACAATAGTTATTCATATTAGAAACTGGAAATATAATCCGCAAAGCAGTTATGTACAAAATTCATACACATGATGAGGCAAAAAAAAAAAAAACAGAAGAAAATAGTAGAAAATATCCTTAGCATGACAGAGAAAATGGATTGTTATTGATGGCAGACTTGCAGTCATATTGTAAGTAGCAAAAAAAAATCAGATTAGATCCCTGAAATGTCTATAGGTAGGGTGTTTTAAAATATTTGTTGAAATGCTGGAGTAGTCTCACATTAAAGCACCATTTATGCGATATATATATATATATATATATATATATATATATATATATATATATATATATATACATACACATATATATATATATATGGTTTACCTACATATTCTCGATCACATATGATTCACCGGCCACATAGTCAACCCGTTTCTGCAAAACTAGAACCGCGAAACTTTTAAATTGTCGAATAAATGTCGAATTTCGACATTTCCGGCCGTGCCACACCTCTACACCAGTGCTACCATGGGTCAAAAAGCGGGCAAGATTTTGTCCTTCGGATATGTGGAATTTGACGTTTGGGACATTCGCACTTCAGTATTTGCGAGTGCGGGGTCGACCGTATTGAGATCGGCGTTATGAAGGTAAACCTAGATATATATATATATATATATATATATATATATATATATATATATGCGCCTCCACCCCCCACTTACATATACTAACTCTGAAATTGCACAAACAGGAAAAGACAGCAAACTCATACCCAGACATTCCAAAGTCCCTCGCGCACACACACATCACACGTATACAAACACCAGCACATCCAACACTTACACACTCATACTTTCACTTGCCTACCCTAACCCATATGTACAAGTTACAAACACACTCACATACATTCAAACTCCCACCCAGAACCCTTACAAAACACTCAGTTACCTTAAATAGCACCTAAATCCAGACACAACACCGTACACCATCCACAGAAAACACCAGACATAAAGCCATAACCGCGAATTTGACATATTCAAATTAGCGATTATGCACTTTAACTATTTTAAAAATTTTCCTTTATGGTCTCTGGATACTGAAATTCAAGATTTCAGTATTTCAAGATTATAAAGGGGAACTATAAATATATATATATATATATATATATATATATATATATATATATATATATACATACATACACATAATCCGCGGTGGTGTGCAGTGGTAGTGTTGTTGCCTCACAGCAAGAGGTTCTCCCATTCGATTCTTGGCTGGAGTATGAGGAGTGCCTTCTGTGTGGAGTCTGCATGTCCTCACCGTGGTTGGATGGGCGTCAAAGACATGCATAAATGGGCATGCCTTTGTTGAAAGTTGAACGTCGAGCTGGCACCTCGGCGTTTGTGAAAGTCTACTGCCAATCATTAGCGGACCGGAGTTCCGCTGTGGCGACCCCTAACCGGGAAAAGCCGAAGACAAATAACAACACACACATAAATATTGCATGCATCTACATACAATTTTACAGCAATATCTCACACAATATACAAGATGTATTGTACTACATTTTTTGTATAAAATTGTAACACAAAGACGTTTTCCAGTCTTCAAAAAATTCCAGAACATCTCAAACAGTACTTTGGAGGGTGGTCTACTAAATATGACTGTTACATTTATAAGATTCCATGGTAACAGCTACAAACAAATGCAATCTGAGGGTCATGCTGCTCAACGCTAGAAGTCTAAATCTCAAAATGCACTCATTTGAAACACTCCTTAAAATGGAGAACATCAACATTTGTGCTATAACAGAGACCTGGTTCAAGGCAGCAAAAAGCACCCCTGCACTACCAGGCTATAACTCATTCCACACCTTTCGGCCCCAGAACTTGTAAGGAAGCTCCAAAGGCGGTGGTGTTTCCATATTCATAAAGGATGCACAAACCTCCAGACTGGTAGCTCAACATAATGCATCAGAGATATGTCAGGTGCAGCTAACATTGGATAAGACAGCGATTCAGGTTCGTAGCCTGCTATACGTCCCCAACCATGTCCCAAGACTCACACTCCATGTTTCTAAGCACCCTGGAGAATATTAGGGTCCAACCAAACACTCTCATAGTGGGCGACTTCAACTACCCCTCCATTAACTGGGAAAATTACGCATGTACCAATACACTTGCCCAATGTTTCCTGGAATTCATTAATTCCAATGCCCTGGACCAGCTTGTTCTTACCCCCAATAGAGGTAGCAACATCCTAGACCTGGTCATTACTAACATGGGCGACTGCTGCTCTTCACCAATAGTCAACTCCTCCCTGGTTAGATCCAACCACAAACTAATTACCTTGGAAATTCACATCACTAACACCCCCACCCCTACCCCCCACAAAGGTAACCACCATGAAAAACTTCTCCAAAGCTAACTTTGGGCTCCTAAAAGCAGAGGTGGCTAACTTCACGGCACCCATGTGAATGGAGAATAGTTGCATGACCGCCAAATCATACACCATTGCACTGTATGAACACGTACACAAATGCATGGATCTAGCCATACCCAATAGAACCAAGATGCTCGCCTCCAAAAAAAGCAAGTCAATCTGGTGATCCCCTGCCATAAACAAACTCTACAACAGAAGGAGAAAACTGATGCAGAATAAGGTGAAGTCCCAAGACTTGAAAAAATCCCTTATTAGCCTCAACAAAAAGTTGAGATCCCACATCAAATTTTCTAAAGCTAGCTATGAAAACAGAATTGCAGCTGATAGTAAAGACAACCACAAGGCCTTCTACAGTTATGTAAAGAATCTCCATGGTAATACCCAAATTTGCTCTGAGCTACTGCACAATGGTACTACCTACCGAGCCAACAGATATTGCCAATATACTGGCCGACAGATTCAGTGCCAACTTTACCCCTCTTTCCCCCGCCGAAGGACAAATCACAATATCAGTAGATTGCCAGGCATCCAGTACTACTGTTGCACAGGTTAAAACAACACTGTCCAAGGCCAAGAATACAGCTTCTATGGGACCCGACAACATCCCTGGCTGTATTCTACATGAACTACAGAGTGAACTGGCACCTCACTTGTGTGCCATGTTAAATCACAGCCCCACCTCAGGCGTTGTCCTTACCAAATGGCACACTGCTACAGTCATCCCTCTCCACAAAGGAGGACTGACCAAAGACCCTGGGAACTATTGCCCCATTAGCCTGATGAGTCTGATATGCAAAGATATGGAACACTTCATCATGGACCTAATAAACAAGGATATAGGGAATCTCCAAACTCTGGATCCCACACAGTTTGGTTTTGTGAAGGGTAGATCATGCCTGCTTAACTTGGTTGACTTCTTTGAGTCAGTCACCAGAGCTATGGATGAAGGCAAGCTGGTTCATATAGCCTACTTTGATCTGGCCAAGGCCTTTGATACCATTCCCCATTCAGGAATCATAGAAAAACTTACTAAGCTAGGCATCAACCCCTATATCACTAGGTGGGTTGCAAACTGGCTCACAGATGGAACTCGCAGTGTGAAAGTAACTGACTCCAAGTCAGACTGCTGACCAGTCACAAGTGGAGTCCCACAGGATTCGGTCCTGGGTCCTCTCCTGTTTGGTATCTACTTCTCTGAAGTCCAGCCCAACACGAAGGGACTCTGTCTGACAAAATTCGCAGACAATTGCAATTTGGGAGCTATTATTAACTCCCCAAGTGTTGCTGACATCCTGCAGAAAGGCCTCACTGAGTCCAACGACTGGTGTCAGAACCATGGCCTTAAGCTCAATGCCAAATATTGTGTTGTCATCCCCTTTGGGAAAAACTTGGTTCCCATGAATTATCACATCGACTGTAGTCCACTGAACACAGAAGGCATTATAAGAGATCTGAGAACACAGGTTGACAGCAATCTGTCTTTTGACCACCACATTGCCACTGGTGTCAGAAAGTCCTTCTATGTGGCACATCTCATTACTAAGGGTTTTGCTTCCAGGAAGAAAGAGGTCATTGTATCCCTCTACTCTTCCCTCATTAGGCCAATCATCGAGTACAATGCCCCATTTGGCATGTACCTCACTAGACACCTGCAACAACTGGAGAGGCCACAAAAGTACCTCACAAAGAGGATCCTAGGCCTTAAACACTTGTCCTATATGGACAGTTTAAAAAAACTCCAACTATTGTCTGTTTCATATCGCCTACTTAGAGGTGATCCCTGCTTGACTTACAAAGCCATGTCTGACCCAGCTCTGTTAGAAATGCTGCATCT
>NC_056742.1:289856389-289858889 GCF_019279795.1 Protopterus annectens
GGCAGCAAAAAGCACCCCTGCACTACCAGGCTATAACTCATTCCACACCTTTCGGCCCCAGAACTTGTAAGGAAGCTCCAAAGGCGGTGGTGTTTCCATATTCATAAAGGATGCACAAACCTCCAGACTGGTAGCTCAACATAATGCATCAGAGATATGTCAGGTGCAGCTAACATTGGATAAGACAGCGATTCAGGTTCGTAGCCTGCTATACGTCCCCAACCATGTCCCAAGACTCACACTCCATGTTTCTAAGCACCCTGGAGAATATTAGGGTCCAACCAAACACTCTCATAGTGGGCGACTTCAACTACCCCTCCATTAACTGGGAAAATTACGCATGTACCAATACACTTGCCCAATGTTTCCTGGAATTCATTAATTCCAATGCCCTGGACCAGCTTGTTCTTACCCCCAATAGAGGTAGCAACATCCTAGACCTGGTCATTACTAACATGGGCGACTGCTGCTCTTCACCAATAGTCAACTCCTCCTGGTTAGATCCAACCACAAACTAATTACCTTGAAATTCACATCACTAACACCCCCACCCCTACCCCCCACAAAGGTAACCACCATGAAAAACTTCTCCAAAGCTAACTTTGGGCTCCTAAAAGCAGAGGTGGCTAACTTCACGGCACCCATGTGAATGGAGAATAGTTGCATGACCGCCAAATCATACACCATTGCACTGTATGAACACGTACACAAATGCATGGATCTAGCCATACCCAATAGAACCAAGATGCTCGCCTCCAAAAAAAGCAAGTCAATCTGGTGATCCTGCCATAAACAAACTCTACAACAGAAGGAGAAAACTGATGCAGAATAAGGTGAAGTCCCAAGACTTGAAAAAATCCCTTATTAGCCTCAACAAAAAGTTGAGATCCCACATCAAATTTTCTAAAGCTAGCTATGAAAACAGAATTGCAGCTGATAGTAAAGACAACCACAAGGCCTTCTACAGTTATGTAAAGAATCTCCATGGTAATACCCAAATTTGCTCTGAGCTACTGCACAATGGTACTACCTACCGAGCCAACAGATATTGCCAATATACTGGCCGACAGATTCAGTGCCAACTTTACCCCTCTTTCCCCCGCCGAAGGACAAATCACAATATCAGTAGATTGCCAGGCATCCAGTACTACTGTTGCACAGGTTAAAACAACACTGTCAAGGCCAAGAATACAGCTTCTATGCGACCCGACAACATCCCTGGCTGTATTCTACATGAACTACAGAGTGAACTGGCACCTCACTTGTGTGCCATGTTAAATCACAGCCTCACCTCAGGCGTTGTCCTTACCAAATGGCACACTGCTACAGTCATCCCTCTCCACAAAGGAGGACTGACCAAAGACCCTGGGAACTATTGCCCCATTAGCCTGATGAGTCTGATATGCAAAGATATGGAACACTTCATCATGGACCTAATAAACAAGGATATAGGGAATCTCCAAACTCTGGATCCCACACAGTTTGGTTTTGTGAAGGGTAGATCATGCCTGCTTAACTTGGTTGACTTCTTTGAGTCAGTCACCAGAGCTATGGATGAAGGCAAGCTGGTTCATATAGCCTACTTTGATCTGGCCAAGGCCTTTGATACCATTCCCCATTCAGGAATCATAGAAAAACTTACTAGGCTAGGCATCAACCCCTATATCACTAGGTGGGTTGCAAACTGGCTCACAGATGGAACTCGCAGTGTGAAAGTAGCTGACTCCAAGTCAGACTGCTGACCAGTCACAAGTGGAGTCCCACAGGATTCGGTCCTGGGTCCTCTCCTGTTTGGTATCTACTTCTCTGAAGTCCAGCCCAACACGAAGGGACTCTGTCTGACAAAATTCGCAGACAATTGCAATTTGGGAGCTATTATTAACTCCCCAATTGTTGCTGACATCCTGCAGAAAGGCCTCACTGAGTCCAACGACTGGTGTCAGAACCATGGCCTTAAGCTCAATGCCAAATATTGTGTTGTCATCCCCTTTGGGAAAAACTTGGTTCCCATGAATTATCACATCGACTGTAGTCCACTGAACACAGAAGGCATTATAAGAGATCTGAGAACACAGGTTGACAGCAATCTGTCTTTTGACCACCACATTGCCACTGGTGTCAGAAAGTCCTTCTATGTGGCACATCTCATTACTAAGGGTTTTGCTTCCAGGAAGAAAGAGGTCATTGTATCCCTCTACTCTTCCCTCATTAGGCCAATCATCGAGTACAATGCCCCATTTGGCATGTACCTCACTAGACACCTGCAACAACTGGAGAGGCCACAAAAGTACCTCACAAAGAGGATCCTAGGCCTTAAACACTTGTCCTATATGGACAGTTTAAAAAAACTCCAACTATTGTCTGTTTCATATCGCCTACTTAGAGGTGATCCCTGCTTGACTTACAAAGCCATGTCTGACCCAGCTCTGTTAGAAATGCTGCATCTAAAGAAATCTCAATCCCTCCATACCACATGCTCCAGAGACCTCAAACACATTAC